>NC_057403.1:51741824-51980196 GCF_019320065.1 Cervus canadensis | reverse complement strand
AGGCTTTGGCATAGTCAATAAAGCAGAAATAGATGTTTTTCTGGAACTCTCTTGCTTTTTAGATGATCCAGCGAATGTTGGCAATTTGATCTCTGGTTCCTCTGCCTTTTCTAAAACCAGCTTGAACATCTGGAAGTTCACGAATGGACTAAAACTACTGAATTGTACTCCTCAGATGGGCGAGTTATATATGTATGTATTATATATATATAGTCACTATTATATATATACACACACACTATTATATATTATATACAACAGTATTATATACACAATATTTTATATATAATAGTGTGTGTATATATAATAGTTGTGTGTATATAATTTATATACTATATATCCACATATATATACACACATGCTATTACATACACACAGCTATTATATATACATACACACTATTATATATATACACACACTAATATATATACACACACTAATGTATATACACACTATTATTTTTTTTAATTTATGTTTTAATTGGAGGATAATTGCTTTACAGAATTTTGTTGTTTTCTGTCAAACCTCAGCATCAATCAGCCCTAGGTATACATATATCCCCACCCTCTTGAACCTCCCTCCCGTCTCCCTCCCCATCCCACTCCGCTGGGTGGATACAGAGCCCCTGTTTGAGTTTCCTGAGCCACACAGCAAATTCCCTTTGGTTATCTATTTTAGATATGGTATACACACTATTATATATACACACACACATATATGTGTATATATGTGTATGTATATATACACACATAATATATCTATATTATATAAACACTATTATATAGATACACGATTATATATACTGATATTATTATAAAGATACAATTTTATAGACACACACTATTATATATACACAGTATTATAGACATGCACACTATTATAGACACATTTATATATACACAGACTATTACACACTATTATATATAATTATATATGCACCCTATTTTATATATACACACATTTTTATATATGCACCATTGTGTGTGTGTGTGTGTGTGTGTGTACACATATATATATATGGGATTCCCTGGTGGCTCAGATGGTAAAGAGTCTGCCTGCAGTTCAGGAGACCCAGGTTCAATCCCTAGGTGGGGAAGATCCCCTGGAGGAGGAAATGGCAACCCACTCCAGTATTCTTGCCTGAAAAATCCATGGCCGGAGGAGCCGGGTGGGCTACAGTCCATGGGGTCGTAAAGAGTCGGACACGACTGCGCACCTTCACTTTCTTCACTTTCACTTAACTATATATATGTATACAGACACTATTATATAGACACACACTGTTATGTACACATTGTTGTTGTTTAGTCACTAAGTCATGTCCGACTCTTTTGTGACCCCAAGGACTGTAGCCAGCCAGGCTCCTCTAAGCATGGGATTTTCCAGGCAAGAATACTGGAGTGGGTCGCATTCCACTCCAGTGGGAGCCCCTTCTCCAGGGGCTCTTCCCAACCGAGAGATTGAACCCACGTCTCCTGCATTGGAAGGCAGATCCTTTACCACTGAGCCACCAGGGAAGCCCTTTTACATATACACAGTATTATATTTATACATACACACACACTCTTATAGATATACACCCAATTATACATATTCACACACTATTACAGATACACATGCTATTTCATATATACACAATACAATATATACATGCACACTATTACATACACACAATTATATATATATACACAGACACTATTAAATAATACACTAACATACACACACTAGTGTATATACACAGACACTATTATATAGAGACACACACTATTATATAGACACATTATTATATACATGTGTGTGTGGATGTGTGCTCAGTTGGGTCCAACTCTTTGTGACCCCATAGACTGTAGCCCACCAGGCTCCTCTGTCCATGGGATTCTCCAGACAAGAATACTGCAGTGGGTTGCATTTCCTCCTCCAGGGGATCTTCTCAGCCCAGAGATTGAATCTCATCTCTTGTGTCTCCTGCATTGGCAGGAGATTCTTTACCACCGCACTACTTATTACATATATACACACAATTATACACACACACATGCTATTATATATGAATACAATTATATATACACAGACTATTACATATACACACACTGATATATATTCACACACTGTTTTATGTATATACACACTATTATATATATATGTATATATATATATACATTATTATGTATATAATATGTATATACACACTCTGAGTTATATCTCAATGAAGTGTTACTACCAAAGCCAGCCCCTCGGACAGTCTGGAGAAGCTGCAGTGTGAGCTGAGGTGAGCCCCGGCCCATGGGCAGGTTCCGAGGGAGCTGGCGTCCTGCCCCAACCACAGCCCTCTCAGCTACGGGGGCCGCCTTGCAGGAACCAGGTCACACCGCCGGTCCGGGACGGGCCATGTCCAGTCCAGTGTGTGTGGGGCTGTAGGGCCTCACGGGGTCAGATGAAACCCGTGGGCCCCTCCTGGGGGGAAGCAGGAAGCACGTGGGGCACTCTGAGTATGATTTCAGGGTGCCCTGGTCTCCAGGTCGGGGTATCCGCGTAGGGGTCGCTCACCGGGTCCCATGCGGCAGACGGACAGAGAAGGATGGGGAGACGTAGTGGGGAGCTGGCTCACCTGACGGGACCCCCGCATCCAGAAACCCTGCCTCGGTCCTTCCCCCTGTGCCCCCAAGGCTCTGGCACCAAGATGGGCCTGGACGACCGGGGCCTCATAGTGGCCCTCGCCGGGTCTGACGCAACCCTGCTGGTTCTCAAAGTGCACACGGGCCTTGGCCAGCCTCCCCGCGTCAGGGCAGACGGGACAGCCTCTGAGAGCCACAGACTTGCCCTGTGCCTTCAGGGGTGCAGGTGGGGGACGCCACGCGGGAGCCTGTGGGCTGCAGCCATGGCTTATCAACTGATGACCGCCGATGAGCTCCGTGTTCGTAACTGGTGCTGCGTTACTGGCTTTGCCCCCACGAGCTTCCTGCCCCTCGTCTGTCGTGATGACAAGCACGGTTCCTGAGGGATCGTCCACAGGGCGCCGCTTCTCCACTTCCACTCCGAGGGGCCCGGGCAGCAGCCACACTGAGGGACACTGTCTTTCCCTATTGCTTAGAAACCATGTGAAGGGAAGAACTTCCCCAACACTGCGTTTTTACTCCTAGGTTAATTCTGTCTTGGCGGCCTGCTCCCAGGTGAGGCGGCGGGCTGGCAGGCGGGGGGATCCTGGAGGCGGCTGCTCCGGGCCCTGCACTCCTGCTCACGTGATGACGTGCACGCTCTCTGTGTACGGCACACCCTGTTTTCTTCTTATAAACTCATCCTGGTTAGCACAGGGGCAGTCTGAAATAAACAGAACCCCGTGGCTTACAAGGTAGTGAGGGGTCTCCAGGTGGAGCCCATGGAGTGGGTCCCATGGGTGTCAAGGGGTGTGTGGCCAGGCTGCTCAGAGAGCTCCGGGGAAGGGAGGAGGCCCCTGGAGGACCAGGCTGCAATCATCTCGGGGGACTGGCGGTTGGGAAGCAGGCCCCTGGAGCCAGGACAGGAGGCAGGAAGAAGTGGAACCCAGAGGCAGGTGAGAACCTCCATCTGGGTGACCCAGGCCTGCCCCCAGCGTGTCTCATGCGGACTCAGCTGGGGAGGGACAGGCCCGAGTGCTGGGCTGGAGGCTGTCCCGCTGCAAGTTTCTGGGCCGTACATCAAGCTCGTTTGGAGTCATGGCCCCCGTGTCCAGCCTGAGGTGTGGGGTCCCCACGCTGGGCCTGTGCCCCCACACAAGGGCAGTGCCATCACCGACTCTGAGTGACTGCGGGGAACCATCACCCTGGGTGCTGATGGGTGCTGGGCCCCGCCTTCTCTCAGCGCCTAGAGACCACAGCTCCCACCCACTTGGGGAGGTTTTCTCAGACTCCCTGGGTGTGTCTCCTCCACGTCCACAGGGTTGGCAGCACCAGCCTGCAGAGGCACTGTGGTGGCCAGGACAGGGTCTGCAGGGAAGAAATGCTGGGCTGGGGGCCAGGGGCCAGCAAACCCCTCCTGGCCTGTGTCCTGGGAACAGGAGCTGTGCAGCTCTTGGCTCAGCCGGGTTGAGCGAGGCCCCTTCACACGGGCTGGGACAGAGGCTAAGCGGTCGCCTGGGGCAGGTCAGAGCTAATGTGCAGGCAGGCTGCACTCCTTGGGCCCTGGCACCCTCTGTGCCAGGCCGACGGGTCCCACCCCTTCCTGCTCCAGGCTGGCCACCTGGAGCACGGCCCACTTTGCGCACTGGTGGAGGCGGCATCAGTTCAGTTCAGCTCAGTTGCTGTCATGTCCGGCTCTTTGCAACCCCGTGGACGACAGCATGCCAGGCTTCCCCGTCCATCAGGGAATAGCCACCCCAGAACCCTCGTCTCTGCTCAAGGTCACACTGAGCACCGGCCCACCCCTGGAGGCTGAGACGAGTGGCCAGGACCTGGGGAGGAGGGGTCCTCAAGCAGGACTGGGCTCTTCCCAGGTCAGGTCCCGCTCTCGAGTGTGGCCTGCCCCGTGCCCACTGCGGCTGGAAGGCACTGAGGCCCTGGTGGGGCTGTGTGGGTGAGCGAGGTGTCGGGCACCCTGTCCTGGCCTGTCCTGTGCCCTCACCGCCCTCCCGTCTCCCCTGCCCAGGACTTCCCACTCCCGGGCCAAGGCGGAGGCAGCCCTCACTGCGGCCCAGAAGGCCCAGGAGGAGGCGCGAATCGCCCGGATCACTGCCAAAGAGTTCTCCCCTTCCTTCCAGCACCGGGAAAACGGTGAGTCCATGCAGCCGGGGTCCCCGGACACCTCCCACGGGCTGTGCCCCGGAGCCCCCTGCCAGCCCATTGCATCCCTCCTGCCTGCCTCTCCCCCAAGACTCTGGTGTGCTCTGAGCCCCCCAAGGCTGTTCTAAAACTCTGTCCCTACTCTGCCCGACCAGGTGGCTGCCCGCCACGCAGAAACTGTGGCCACTGCGGCCCCTGGCCTGCTCTTCAGTCCACATTTAAACATCAGCGGCCACACATGACCAAGCTGGTGGCCGAGCTGGTCAATGAAGCTCGGAGACACTCAAGGGGCACCCACCTGTCCTCTCGGAGTGGGGAATGGATGAAAAGAGTTAGAAGCCCCTCGAGTCAGCCAGACCCAAGATCCTCCTCCCTCCTTGGGAGCAGGGGAGGGTGACTGGTCCGAGGGTCTGCTGAGGCCGAGGTCTTTCCTAGCAGCCCGCTCCTTACCCTCCTCTAGACACACGTTTCCGAGAACAACTGGAAGGCTCTTGAGGTGCTGGTGTGGGCTCTTGAGGTCCCGTCCCGGGACCACCCTCCAGAGCTTTGTTCTCAGCCCTGCTTTTGGGGCAGCCTGGAGAACCCCAGGACCCAGGATGGGGACACGGGCAGTGGGACTGTCACTTAAGCTCCACGTCCTGCCTTGCGGAAGGTCACCCAGCATGAGGTGTTCTGTCCTCAGCAGGAACGCATGGGGGTACAACCTGGGGATGCACTCTCAGGTCACCCCTGCAGCTGGGGGCCACCCCATCATCCTGATCCAGTCACCCTCAAAAGTGCCCACAGATGAGAATGGGTGTCTTCGCGGGGCTTTGAGAACACTGTCCTCCAACTTTCTCTGCCCCCCCACTCCCAGCTGGCAGGCAGCGAGTGCCACCTGGCCCAATCCTGGTCCCCTCCATTCTCAGGCGGGACTGGGCCTGAGCACAGAACACCCGAGTAACCAGCCCGCCCCAACCTGTCTCCTCCCTGCCGCAGGGCTAGAGTACCAGCGGCCGAAGCATCAGCTTTCCAGCGACGACATCGAGGTGACCTCCACGGGGACACCCCCGCAGCAGGAGAGCCCCGAGCTGTACCGCAAGGGCACCACCCCCTCGGACCTGACCCCCGACGACAGCCCCCTGCAGAGCTTCCCTGCCAGCCCCACAGCCACCCCACCCCCGGCCCCCGCCGCGAGGAACAAGGTGGCCCACTTCTCCCGGCAGGTCTCGGTGGACGAGGAGCGGGGCGGGGACATCCAGATGCTGCTGGAGGGCCGGGGAGGGGACTACGCCCGCAACAGCTGGGCCGAGGAGAAGGCCGGAGGCTCCCGCGGCATCCGCAGTGGCGCCCTCCGCAGCAGCCAGCCCGCGGATGACTTCCGCACCCGGGGCGCGGGCCACAAGCAGTCCGGCAACCCCAAGCCCCGGGAGCGGCGGACGGAGTCCCCCACCACGTTCTCCTGGACTTCCCACCACCGGGCCGGCAACCCCGGCCCCGGGGGCCCCAAGCTGCTGGAGCTGGACGAGGAGAAGCTGAGCAACTACGAGATGGAGATGAAGCCCCTGCTGAGGATGGACTCGTATGCACAGGACGTGCACCCCCCGAAAAGACGCTACAGCAAGGGGGGCGCCGGCCGGGGCCCCGGGGAGGACCACCGCGCCGACGAGCGGGCCTTCGGGGCCCAGAGACTGCGGTCCAAGTCCCAGAACAAAGAGCACGCCAGGCCGGCCCCCTGCACGGAGCCCGCAGTGCAGAGGCTGGAGAGCCTGAGGCTGGGTGACCGGGCAGAGCCGCGGCTGCTGCGCTGGGACTTGACCTTCTCCCCGCCCCAGAGGTCCTCGCCCGTGGCGCTGGAGTCTGATGACGAGAATGGGGACGAGCTCAAGGCCAGCACGGTGAGTGGGCACCAGCCGTCCGGGGCGGGGTCGGGGGTGGGGGCTGGGCGGCGAGAGCCTGACCCAGCGCATCCAGCTCTCAGGACCCTCCCCCGCAGGAAGCCCACCTACGGGGATTCCCGAACTGCCTCTGATAGGTCCACGCAAGGGTTACTCCCCCGGGCCATCTTTACAGCAAAACCGCTTGGGTGGTTCTGAAAGCTCTCCCGCAAGAGAAACGGGCACCCTGGGACTCCCCCGCCCCCAAACCTTCCTTCAGCTTTCTCGGACCTCTCCCCCTGCTGTCCTCACCTTTAAGGAAAGTTCTGTGTCCTGGAGGGAAACCCAGAGGCCAGACAGAGCAGGCGGGACACACACGCATGTCCACTCCCACGTGGGTGAGATGGACACAGTGCCTTGGCCGGTGGGATCAGATACGCGAGGCGGGGCTGTGACCCAGGTTCCTGGGGCCCCGTGGGGGGTGGGGTGCCTCCTGCTCAGCTGTGAGGTCCACGTTGTCTCGTGCACGCCCCCCACAGAGGGCAGGCGGTTTGGAGGAGAGAACAGAGGCCCGGGCCAGATTGAGTGCTGGGGCTCTTGCACCCCGGAGGGACCCCCCAGGTCCCTTGCTCCCCCCACCGCTGGCTCCCTCCCACCTGGAAGCAGACGCTCCCTGCTTCCTCGACCGCATGACGGGCAGGCAAGACCCATGAAACTTGTATAACGGCCCAGCGGCTGACGGACACCCCATGTGACCAGCCCTCGGGGCCCCTCTCAGCGTGCTCAGCCCCCAGCAGCCACTGTGAGCCTGGAGGGCTGGTCCTGAGACGCACCGGCCCTCTCTGAACTCAGGCGGTCCTCGCGGACCCAACGCCCAGCTCTCTTCCAGAAACGCGCATGGTGTGTGTGCACGTGCACGCGGTTAGTTTAGGAAGCCGAGCAACTGGCAGGGTGGGAGATGCAGGAAGGGCTCTATATTTAGCCCCCTGAACCATGCTCCTACTTTAAAACCTCTTAAAGTGCGTCTTGGGTGCTTTAAGACAAAGCTACTTACAGGTGCGCCACCACTGCCGAACCCTTCCATGGAAGGGCTTCCCGCGGAGACCTGGGGTGGCCAGGCAGCCGCTCTGTTCTCCCTGTGCAGCCCTGGGGCCTGCAGAGGCTTGAGGATGACGGGTCCTGGGAGGGAAGGGCCGAGGCTGCATGCCCCGGTGGGCTTCCTGCCCCAGGACTGCACAGGGGGCCCCTGTGGCTGCACACCGCCAGCTCGTGGAGAGGACTGGGAGAGCTCAGCCCTCCCTGGGTTGGGGCCACGCTTGGGTGGAGGGGCCGCTTCTGAAGCCTGGCTGTGCAGAGCTGGAGGCAACGACACCGCAGGCCAGGGGGCGGCTGTGTTCAAAGACCCGGGGCGGGAGATGTGCAGGCCTGAAGGGCTTCAGAGTCCAGACTTGGAGGCTCATGGGAGCCTCTGACCGGTTCCTAAGCGATCCATGTCCATTTCCCCCCACCCAGCCCCCTGGGAACCCCTAGTTTGGCTCAGGAGGAGGGGAGCGCCGCAGGCTTACCTCACCTTTTCACCTTCTGTTTCAGGGCTCCGCGCCGATCCTGGTTGCCATGGTGATCTTGCTAAACATCGGAGTCGCCATTTTGTTTATTAACTTTTTCATCTGAGGAGATCGTCACGTTCGCAAAAAACAGTTGGGGTACAAATGGGGGACGTTTCAAAGCGAAACAACAAAAGGGAAGGCTCGTCGCTCGGACACCCAACGACAACTTCCGAGTCTTTTCACAGAACCACACGATTGGGTATTACTCACAGTTTGCCTTTTTTTCTGGGTAATGTTTTTTGGATTTTAGCCACAGTTCCTTGCTTGTATAACACTATGCTGTGTGGCATGGCAGAAGGAGGCCAGCACGCCGACCCTCCAGCTTGATGTGGAAAGAAAAGGGATCCCGGCAAGTCCGCGGCAAAAAAAAAAAAAAAAAAAAAAAAAAAATCAAACCGTCGCCGTCATCACACTGCATCAGGGACGTGGAGGGGGCAGCCTGGGCCTAGGATCGGTGGTCCGGCTGTGGCGGGCGGGGCGGGGGCCAGCGGCTAGGGACGGCCGCCCACGGGAAGTCCGGTAACCCTGCGTTCCTGTTCTGGAGGAGCGGGTGACAGGCGTGGGCACCCCCCTGGGCCTTGTTCCGTCTCAGACCTCTGCTGCACACCCCGGGGGGCGCCCATGAAGCCATCACACCCCGGCCCCTGGCGCTGCCCACGGCCCTCGAGAGGCCGCCTCCCCACACCGAGTCTTACAGCAAAGTCCTTATTTTTCTGTCTCTCCCTCCCCCACCAACCCAGGCCCCCAGGGCTGCTGCACAGTGGGCTTCCAGGGGACTGGCAGTGGGGGCAGGGGAGGGGGCGCACTGTGGTTGGGGGCGGGGGGGGTGACCTCACGGGGACAGCCTGTCGTCGGGCCCGGGCCCCAGCACGTGGCATTGGTGCACTGCAGGTGCAAGATGCCCGTCCAGGCTCCTGCCGAGGTCCACAGCCCGGTCGGCCCCACGCCACGTGGTCCTCTCTGGCTGTCTCTGAGCCCGTGGTCTCCACCTTCTCGTCCTGTGCCTGCCTCCACTGCCCCGGCAGACCCGCGTTTTCCTCCTAGATGCCTCACGCGCACTCGGGGGCTGGCCGGGTCCCAGGACAGGAATGTGGTCACAACCCAGGGGGGACCTGACAGCTCCTGAGCAGTCATGACATATCCAACTCCAGAATATGCAACGTACTTGTTTCAGCCCCACAAGACCAGGTTCTGGTGTGTCTGCCGCCAGCGCTGCCCACCGTCCAAACTAAACACCAAGGTCCCAGACCATCTGGGTGCCCGCCCGGCGGGCGCGTGCGTGGACGCGTGTGTGGGGCCCGCGCTCAGCCTGGGGGGGCCCGGGGCTCGGCGCCCGTGGGCTCTGCTTGCTCTGCTTTTGTTCAGCTGTCTCTCTGCTACGTTTCGAGCAGATTTCTTTACTACACTGCACTGGATTGCTATATTTTTAACCAGAAATAAACTAAAGATTAGAGCATGTTCCAGTTAAATTCAGTTCTATTTTTTTTTTTTTCTGTTACAGACTCACCCCCTGTTCCTTTTCCCAGTTGGGTTGAGTTTGGGGGTCTTCTTTGGGGGAGTGGGGGACACAAGAGAGGGAGGGAGGATCTGCAGAAGATACATTTCTGATGCTGTTACTTTCTAAAGGGATGTTCCATGTTTTTGTACATCTTTGGTTCTTTTTTTTTTTTTTAACTACCGCGTGGTTGCCGCAGCCCTGGAGAGAACCAAATAAACATGCCTGCTCCTCGCAGCTCCACGCGTCCGTCCATGCTGGGTGTGTGTCCTGTGATTCCGTCTGCAACACTTGGTAAAGGTCAGAGACCTCTGGTACCTTCTGGGCACTGCAGGACACAGATGGTACCCGCACAGGCAGGGCACATATTCATTCACACACGAACACCCTGAACTGCCTGCAAAACAGCGGCAGCACAAACGCCCATCATTCGAGGCAGGGGTCTCACTGGGGGCAGGCTGGTGTCCCATCCCGCGTCCGGCTGCTGGCAGCACCCCTGAAAAGCGGAGCAGCACCCGCCTGGACTGCTGCCATTTCCCTGCACCCGGGGAATCCCAAGTGGGTTCCGCCAACCATCACACCCTTGGGCTGACGGGCTCCACAAGCTAGTTTTTAACTGGTTTCCAGACAGTGGTCAAAGACTGGACTGCCCCGCAGGCAGGCTGGCCTGTCGGCACCCCGGGTTTCCCAACAAGCGCGTCCACGGGCTCCCTCAGGGCCAGGCCAGCTGACCCACCACTGCCGGGCACATCCCTGGTGGACACGCGGGATGGGGAAGAACGAGTGTGGCGGCGGCCCCAGTAGTGCAGAGCGCTGGCAGGCTTTAATTAACCCCAAAGCAGCCTCGCGAGAGGCGTCTTGTCCCCTGACAGCTGCTTCCGAGCTCGAGATGTGAAAACCAGGGCAGAGAAACCGAGAGAACTGGGCTGCTCGGCTGGGCCGTGGAGAGCGGGGCCGGCCGTCCCCAGGCTGGGAGCTGTACCTGCACCCAGACAACTGACAGGGAAGATGGGGTCCGGGCAGAAGAGCTCAGCGTTGCTGCAGGAACACAAGTGGGCCTGCTTCCCTGCTGGACACCCTCCATGGGGGCTCTGTGGGAGCCTAAGGGCACTCTCCACTTTCCCACCTTCACAAAGCCCGACTCCCACGGGAAGTGTGCAGAGCATAGGGTGGGCGCCCAGACTCCTGCACGGCCCGGTGAACGTCCCCCAGCGTGCTGGCCTGCTCATCAAACGGCTTCCTTTTGTTTCTAGAGCCCCACTTTGGACAGTAAGTCATATGGCCACCCCACTTAAAAACCTAAGAGGACGTTCCCGAGAGCCCCAGGGAGAGGTCCAGGTAACAAGCCCAGGACGTGGCGGACTTGTTGAAGCAGACGAATGTTGGGGAGAGTGAAACAAGCTGTTTCTGTCTTTCACCCTTTTTTAGTTTGGGTTTTCCTGACCCAGCAGCAGGACTGGCCCTGCAGGTCCCCCCTGGTCCCCTGGGCGAAGGCCATCTCCTCTGGGTGAAGCTCAGCTCACCCTACAGGGCTCGCCTCCAACTCTTCCTGCTTTTCTCTCAGAAACTTGACGTAACAGTGCCTTCCACACATCACAACCCCTCTGCCCACAGCCACACATGGTCAACTCACGACACCCAGCTCGTACTGTCCTGGTGTCGTGAGTCCTGTGGGGGATGCGGGTTTTCTACCAGGCAGTTTGGTAAGAGGAGGAGCCCAGACAAGGGCGGAGTGACGGGCAGCCAGGCTCAGGCTGGTCGGTCTTGCTCTGCCCAGAGCTGCCGTCAGGAACCCCGCAGGAAGCAAGACTGAGAAACCACAGGCCCCAGTTACCAACCATGTCTCTGACTCAGTCGGAAAGGAAGAGAGCGCAGCCGCCTTTGTAAAACCAGAGACAAAGATGTACTTGCACCGTGTGTCCATGAGGCTGGGAACATGACCTCTGGGACAGACTGTGCCCCGGCAGTGGGGGTGTGAGGGCGTGGGCACACACACACTGGGGCGCTGGCCACCCCAGGGAGCGGCGGGACAGAGACGGCCAGGCCAGGCAGGGGGGCCAGCAGGAGGGCCCCACGAGGGCGATGGAAGCAGGCGCCGCACTGACCGTCCCCTGAAGGGGAGCCCCCCTTCTGTCCAGGGGAGCCCCCACTCCATCCAGGGGAACCCTCTCCACCCAGGGGAGTCCCCTCTCCATCCAGGGGAACACTCTCCACCCAGGGCAGCCCCCTTTCTATCCTGGGGAGCCCCCTCTCCACCCAAGGAAGCCCCCTTTCTATCCTGGGGAGCTCCCACTCCATCCAGAGAGCTCCCACTCCATCCTGGGGAGCCCCCTCTCCATCCTGGAGAGCCCCCACTCCATCCTGCTGAGCCCCCTCTCCATCCAGAGAGCCCCCACTCCGTCCTGGGGAGCCCCCCACTCCATCCTGGGGAGCCCCCCACTCCATCCTCGGGAGCCAGTGAGACAAAGCGGTGAGCCCATCCAAAGGTGGGGAGGGGAGGTGGGCTCACCAGCCAGTCAGCACAGCACAGAGCAGGCAGGAGGCCCACGGAGGGCCCGGGCAACCCTGACATGGAAGACACTCCAGGAGACCCCAGGCCAGGCCAGACGGCACAGCGAGCAGACCACCCACCGACAGGCACTTTATTTTCCAAAGAACCAAGAAAACTGTACAGCAAGCGGTGGGAGGCTTCCGGCACTTTTTAGACAGGAATGAGACGGCTGACCGCGCAGTCAGGCAGAGCTGGACACCTGCTCGTGCCGAGGGGAAGCCCCGTGAGCCCCGCATCCCACCAGGCACTGCACCGTGGGCGTGGCTCACCCTCGCCCTAGCCCAGTCGCGACCTGCCAGCGGCCCAGCCGGACGTGCAGCACAGGAGAGGGGCAGCGGCCTCGGGCCAGATCAGTTTATTTTAAGCTGCAGGGGACCGCGCCTCCCTCGGTCCACCTTCCGGCCGGAGTGCGCTCAGGCCGAGCCATCGTAGAAGGCCTGGGCCAGGGCCTGCGCGGCCCGCAGCACCCTCCTCTCTGGGGCGCCAGGCCCGATGTCATCCCGCGCACACCTCAGCCAGTGCTGCTCCGTCCTGGGCAGGTAGTCTGTGAACAGCTCGCCCGGTGCCACTGAGGGGTGCTCCTCTTTGGTGGGGAAGGAGAGAGAAACATGTTCAGTGAGGAAGGGGCCTACTTTCTACGGAGCGAGCGTGTGAGCACCCCACTTCCATGGAGGACTGCAAAAGGAAAGAGCAGAGGCCCCGCTCACAGCAGGTGCTCACACACCTTCCACACAGTGAGACACACACACCAGCTGCCTGCCTCGGGGGCACGTCTACACAGCAAAGTGAAAGAAGTGAAAGAAAGTGTCAGTCACTCAGTCGTGTGCGACTCTGTGCGACCCTGTGGACTGTAGTCCACCAGGCTCCTCTGTCCATGCGAGTCTCCAGGCAAGAATACTGGGCTGGGTAGCCATCTCCTTCTCCAGGGCATCTTCCAAACCCAGCAATCAGACCCGGGTCTCCTGCATTGCAGGCAGACTCTTTACCATCTAAGCCACACAGCAAAGTAAGCTTTAACAAAAACTTAGTAAACTTTAAAATCTTGTTACCACAAAAAGGAGGGGAGCTGTGAGCTCGGGGGAGCTGGCCCCTCTCCCACCCCCCCAGTGTGCCCCCCACCCGCCAGCACTCACCCCCGCCCTCCTCGCCGCTGTCCTCCTCCTCCTCCTCCTCCTCGGCCTCCTCCCCGCCGCCCTCGGCACCCTCAGCCTCCTCGCTGTCCTCGTCCGAGTCGGTCTCCTCCAGCCACTCCTGAGATTCTTTAAGCAAAGGGGAGAACCAGTGTCAGCATGGCTGTCCCAAGGACGCCACCGTCTGCCTAAACACTGGGACATGAGTGCGGGGCACGCCCAGCATGTCTGGGGCTCAAGGCCAACACCTCATCCCTGCGTCTCATGGCGGGGCTGGGCCGAGAGGCTGTGCTCCGAGACAGGAGGGTCTCACAAAGCCACTCAGAGCCTCTCCCCACACGTGTGGATCTGAAGGTATCTCAGCCTCAGCCCAGGACTGAGCAGTGACCACGTCCACACAGCCTGCCTGTGGTGTGATGGGGCGGTGGGGAGCAGGGTCCACTCCGGGCACACAGCGATGCCTGGGGAGAGCAGGCATCCAGTCCACACTGCCTGGGGTGGGTCCAGGGTCACGAGTGGTGTTGGGGTGAGCCCGCACCCTCCCCTGGCCTGCAGGCACTCTCTATGGGCGTGGGGTGGACGGCGCTCCCCCTCACCTGGGTCCATCTCTACCAAGACCGTCCACTCCTCCATCTTATGGAGGTCCAGGCAGTAGAGGTCACTGAGGGTCACCTGGCGGTCGCCGGCCTCAAACATGCCGCCATAGAGGTAGAGGCGCCCGTGCTTCACGGCCAGCATGGCGTTGGAGCGGGGGCTGGGCTCCACCGAGGCAACACCTGCCTCCTCGGGGCTGTCATCGTCCTCCGACTCCAGCTGTCCCGCCGCCCCCGGGGCAGCGAGCACCTGTTTGATGGTGACCACGGTCCCGTCCTCTGAGACCACCTCCCTGACTACCTCCAGGGGCTCCTGGGCACTGGGCCCCTTCACTTCCTGCTTGTCGGCGCCCCCGGGCTCCGCCTTTCTACCCCGCCTGCGCCTCCTCTTCTCCGCCTTGGGCCCCTGCGGACAGAGAGCAGGCAGCACGATGCGGCGAGCGCCCAAGCATCAGAGGACCCCTGTCCACCCGCTGGGCTCACCCTGGGCCACACCCCCGCCGGTGTGACCTCTCGGAGGAATGAGCCACAGACACAGCGCTCACGCCATCCGACCCCCGTCAGAGGTGCCAGGGCACTTCGTCCGGAGCCAGTCTTCCCCGCAGGCTGGATCACCCCCGCTTTGGGCCCTAGGGCCCTGTTTCTGAGGCCCCCGATCTGACGCAGCCCCAGGGAGCTGAGCCCCAGGACAGCAGCCCCTGAGCCGCACTCCCAGCCTGTGCCGGCAGCAAGGGCAGGGGCGACCCAGTCCCCGCCTTCAGTGACGGTGAAGACGGTGATGATGGCTCCACAGAGCCCCACAGACACGGGGACAGGGGCGGCCCTGAGGTGAGGGAGGTGTCGCAGGCCCGGGGCCCACGCTACCTTCAGCTGCCCTGCAAACCAGCGGTTCCTGGCGGGGTCGTAGAAGTGCAGGTCGTTGAGGAAGTCCCCCTCCAGGCTCTCCTCCTCCTCCTCATCACACACCCCTCCGAAGAGCAGCGTCTGATGGTTTGGGGCCACAGCCACCGAGAATCCGGATCTCGGCGTGGGCTTGGCTCCAGAAGGGTTAATCCGTGTCCACGACCACTTGTCTGCCAAGAAGAGGAGGTGGGGACCCATGGACCCACAGGAGGGCGCAGCCGTGGTCTGTGCCTCCTGGGCCAGCCACCCCGGACGTCAAGTGTCCTCCTCGAGGGCCAGTCTAAAAAGAGGTCACCCGTCCACACAGCCTCCCGACATTCGCCTGGGGTACTGAGCAGTGGTGCTGTGAAGGCAGGCGTGAAGAGGAGGCCGGCCCACTGGCTCTGGGGCCCCCCCGCACACCACGCCCTGGGGCGGGCCAGCACTGCAGTCCTGCCCTCTGGGCGGGCACTGGGTTTGCAAAATAACCCTCAAGAGGGGGTTGGGTGTGGACCGTGAGGGAGTCTCCCCAGCAGATTTAGAAAAGGACAGGGATGTTTTTCTGTAATGAAGCGACCCACAGCAAGCATCCCCTGGAGGCATGACCCCAGTTGCATCCATTAGCAGGCCACAAGATCACTCATGACAACCAGCGTCTCAGTGTTTAAATAAGAGAGTGTCAGCGTGCCTCGCATGAGGTCGGGGGTGGGGCGGGGGGGGAGGTACTCCCCCAACTATGAAAGGGTGAGGGTCCCACTGCCTAGAACACAGTCCACTTTCAAGTACAGGTTCGCTGACGGGTGAAAGGGGCTCTAGACTTTGGCTCCACGTCCCCATCACCTCTGCACCTGAGAAACGCCTTGTACAGAAAGAACATCACAGCAGGAAAGAGGACAGGTCCCTGCCCAGCAGGCCTCTGGTCCCGCAGAGACGTGCGTCCCAGGGCCAGGGGGCAGCCCAGGATGAGACAGGCCCCGTCCCTTTAAGCCTCTCTCCCACCACTGGCACCATGCCAGCTAACCACCTCTCCTAAAACTCCCTTGTTTTTTGAGAAAAGCCAGTATAAAGCACTGTTACAGCAATAATAAAACTTAAACTCATATGTAGTGCAGGGGATGGCAGTAGGGTCGTGGAGGAGGTAGTGATTTCTCTCACCAAATCACTAGTTTTTGAGCTTTAAAAAATGGACAATGGGAAGACACCTAAATGACTAACTGACAGAAGAAATGGATGACGATGCGACACATACACACAATGGAATATCAGTCGTTAAAAAAAATGAAATAATGCCATCTGCAGCAACATGGATGGGCCTAGAGATGATCATCCTGAGTGAGATAAATATCACACGGTATCGTTTATGTGTGGAATCTAAAAATGAATACAAATGAACTTACTCAGAAAACAGAAACAGACTCACAGACATAGAAAACAAATTTAGGATTACCAAAGGGGAAGGTGCGGAGGGATAAATTAGGAGTATGAGATTAACAGACACACGCCACTATGTGTAAAATCAACAGAGACCTACTGTGGAGCACAAGACCTCAGTATTTTACAACCTATAAGGAAAAACCGTCTCAAAAGCAACAGATATACTTAGATATAACTGAATCACTCTGCTGAGTACTTGACACTAACACAGCATTGAACATTAACTATACTGCAATTAACAAAAAAGAACAGTGGTGACTTCAACCCCATCATAAGCCTTCCAGGAGTCTACATCCTAACACTGAGCATGAAGAAATGAGACGACACAGGCACCGTGGGTGGACCGACACCACTGGGGTTTTTAACTCAGTGCATCCTCGGTGCCCGGGAGGGGATGTGGGAGCTGTTTGCAAGGTGTTCACTGGCCTGCCCGCGGGGGAGGGGGCACGTGCAGGGGCTCCCCGCCAGCCCCAAACCCTCTGCCTGCCTTTCCGCCAACACACAGCCACCCACGTGGCTTGTCCCTGGCACAGCACACATACCTTCTCTCCCCTCCTCAGCCTTCAGCAGGAACATGTCAGAGTGCTGGGTGCCTCTGTCCACATCCTTCCTGACTCTCTGCAAAAGGAACAGGGAGCCGTGAGAAGAACACGTGCCACACCATGCCATGCACGGCCCCTCAAGCTTGTGGTCCCGGTTCCTGTGGAGGCAACAAGGGAGCCTTCACTCAGATCAGCTTCAAAATCTGAAACAGGACAGGTTCCCTCCAAGCCCCCCAGAGCCCTCTGCTCAGGGCTATACCTGCAGCCGAGAAGCGAGCCCTGCTCAAGGTCGATGGGCTGGCGCAGGGACCTCTCCAGTCATCACATGGCCATCCTCCACCTTCACCCCGTGTGCCCTCCATCCCCATCACCTCCGAATATTGGGACTCAAGCTTTGGTCCAAGGACCACATGAAACTCTGTGCAGACGCCAGCATACCCGCTCGAAAGCTTTGCTGAGCTCCTCAGCAGCGCCGCCTGCCTCACATCAGGCTCACGGCCCGGGCAGGCAGACACTGTGGCTCTCTGGAGCACACCCAGTGTGCACACTGCACCTCCCCGTCAGGGCACAGGCGTCTGGACGGCAACCTGGCAGTACAGCTCTCCTGGGGGGCTCCAGCCGCTGGGGGCAGCAGCTTTTACTTCCAGGTCTTTGTCCTTCAAACTCCCGATTTTTAATCAACTCCTAACTCCAGAGTATCTCTATGCTTACAGAACGCCTGAGCAGCTGGCACAGGGTTCCCACATGCCCTGCACTGTCCCTTTCCTGTTGGCCCCCTGCCTTCATGGGTGTGTGTGTACCATCAGCAAGCCACACCTGAGCCAATGGCTCACTCACACTCCTGTTCTCCCCAAATCCTTCTCCTGTCCCAGGGCCCACTAGGTTGTCGTGGATCCTTTGGCCTCTGGGCCACGAAGACTGCTCAGACTGGCTTGTTTCTGGTGACCCTGATGTTAAGGAGTGCTGGTCAAGTGTCCTGTAGAGCGCCCTCCACTGGAACCTGTCCGACACTGTTCTCATGACTGGACAGGCTATGGGTTCCGGGTGGGGTCTCAGAGGTCAAGTGCCCTTCCATCCCACCCTCCCAAGGGTGCATGCTGTCACCATGACCGCCATCGCAGACGTGGACCTGGGTCACCTGGCTGAGGTGTTCATCGGGTTTCTCCGTGGCCCAGTTACTGCCCCACCCCAACTTCCCAGCCTGTCCTTGTGGGAAGAGCATCCCTGTGTGCAGCCCCTCGTCGTGCTCCACCTCCTGGAGGGTGGAGCGTCTGCCCTGGGCTGGAACAGTGCACGGGGCATCTGCCTCTCCTCCCCGTGTACTGAATTTGAATAAATTCAAGTCACTGGCTTGTGATCACATGCACCCGTGCACCGTTGGGTCTCCTCTGGACTACAGTCTGATACCACCTAACTCATTCCACTGCTCACATGCCTCCAGCTCTGGCCCCTGGGGACTCTCGAGGGCAGGTCATGAGCCCCTGATGCACCCCACTGGCGCAGGTTTCTTGGGTTTCCTGGGCCCCGGCACTGTTCATACACTTCCTGCCCTAGTTCTGGAATCAGCCACTTCCCCACGGAACCCTGTGACTTCACTGGACAGTCCTAGAATCCCAGGTCTGGGTGCGAGGCCTTATCACTGGGAAGTATGGTTTTGTTCTCTCAGCTGACATGCGCATAATTCATCTTGTCTTGTTTACTAATGAGTACGTGTTGTTTACCGTAAGGGGGAAAACTATCTTCCTTTTGGATAACAAAACAATCCACCTGTCTGTGACTGGACTGTGGCCTGAGCATCCTAGAACCAAGGATGAGGCCGGGACTCTGCCTCCTCTTTCATCCACGGGGACACTCACAGTCAGGTGGTCAGCCTATGCACACCACGTCCCCAAGACAGTCCTCCCGTCCTGCAGGCTGACCAGGAAGTGGCTGCCAGTCCCAGGCAGGCCCACCCTCCAGGCCAACGCCCCGCACTCACAGGAGCTAAGCCCACACCGAGGGCTCACCCACAGGGACGCGCAAGGGAAGTCGGCGCCGCAGGCGGGTCACTAGAAACCAATCACAGCCAGCGCAGCCCTTCCTCTCTTCCCCTCGTCCTCCCGCACCTGTGGTATCCATGGTGTTGCTCTATCTTTCCTAGACCAATAAGCGGAGCGGGTCTTCCTCGCCGTCATGTGTAAATACACCTGCTGTGGCCTGTGGCCTGTGAACCAGAGCCCGTCCCAAGCAGGCGCTCTGCCGGCCGGGTCTATGGCTTCCACAGAGCGGCCGGGGTGCAAGGATGCTGCAGCCGTCAGGGCTCCTCCCGAAGTGTGCAACGCCCCCATTCCACCCCCGATCCACATAGGGTGACTGGAGGCCACCGTGCGCTGGTTTCTCCCGTGGTGGCCTGCGCGGTCCTCCCCGGTGACACGCGGCGTGCTGGCACGACTCGGCTGTGCTGGAAGAGGACATGGGGTGGGCCTGACTCCTGGGGGCTGTGGCGTGTCCACCCGGGGTCTCAGCTCTCCTCCTGGGTGAGCAGACGGTAACTCCAGAGTGGCGACTCGGGCGTGCACTTCACACAGGATTCCTTCCTCTGCTCACACGGACCTCTGAGAGACGTGTGCCAAGCACGACCGCGCTAAGCTGTCACAGCACAACCATCAGTGGCCCCAGAGCCCAGGACAGCCTGTGCACACGCCCCAGGCCCTCCTGCCTGGACCACGAGCTCTGGACACGTGTCCTGAGTCTCCTACTGCCCCAGGCTCACACTCAGAGCCGAGCCCTTCAACTGCCAGCAGGAGACAGCCCTGGCCAGGCTGCCGACTTTGGTGCGCCTGGTCCCAGCAGGCGACGCGCTCTGGCGCTCCAAGGGCAGCACTGCAGTGGACCAGACTCCCGGCCACTCTTAAGAAAGGACTCCAACAGCGCTGGGGGAGGACTGGAGCAGGGGCATGGGAGCACCGGGCTGAGGGAGACAGAGCTGCCAGGGAGGAGCAAAGGGCCCCCATGTCACTCCCGGCCTGAGCACTGAGACACAGCAGCAGCCTGACAGCAGAGCAGGAGGCCCGGTCAGCACGGGGGGACACCAAGGGAGGTCAAGGGCACGCTGGGCTGCCTCGCAGCACGTGGACGGACAGCCCTACTGTGTGTGCTGGAGGCGCCCTCTGGACAGGCCAGGACGCCCTGCAATAAACCTGCTAGGACTGCTTCTTGGCTCTGTGTCCGGAACAGTGAGGCAGGTGGGGCGTTCCTTCTCCGCCTGCCAGCATGACCGCCGGCCAAAAGCTGCCCTCAGCACCTTGGCAACAAGAGGTCAGTCTTTATTATCACTTCACACTGGTTCTGCTAGACTGACAATGGCAGGAATTTTTCAGAACTGGGGGTGATGATGGCTGAGGTCCCCAGATGGACTGTTTGTGGAACATGGAAGCCACCACGAGATCAATCCTCATGAGCTAAGGGCTTGGTGGTACAGGCTGCCTCACTGGATGCTGCCCAGCTCAGCCAGACGCCCCGGGCTGGGTGGTGACCTGGGCAGGAGGAGCCACGGGCTGCTCCTGTGACTGGTGTCCCCACCCAGGCCAACCACACCATCACACCCACGTCTTCCATCAATTCTGGTAAACCACCATGAGGGCAAACAGACCAGCTTCTCACTCCATCCAATGCCAAGGCCTGGCATCAGTCACCTCTGAATCGTGGTGCTAGGACTGCCCCTGGCTGTCTGTGCAACTGTCGAAGAGCAGCAGTGGGGAATGAGGGCCTTGATTAAAACAGGGTCAGCCTAATGCAGCTTGCTGTTCATCATCCTGTTTGGCTCTGCAGAGCATCTGCTGTGATTAAGAGGCAACTCTGGCCACAGCCCATGTCTCTCACATGTGGACAAGGCCCGGGCAGGTCACAACTGTCTGTTTTCCTTTCCAGAGCAAGGGCTGACCACTGGCTGAGTGGGGGTGGCGCAGGGCAGAAGGAGGAGAAAGGGCCACTTCGTGGCATGCGGGTGAGAACGCAGCAAGGCTGTACAGAACCTCAGTGCGTTCACAGGAGCGGACAACACACCTCTGTCCATGTCTCATCTAAACAACAGAAAAGACCGTTCACATTAAACTAACATGCAATCTTATTTGACGTTCTCATCATCGGCAAGACTGAAAGCACAGCAGACAGAAGTCCCCTGCATCCCGCACGTCTTACCTGTTTTGAGTAGCCACCATAGACGATGATGCTGCCCTGAGGGGTGACGGTCATCTGGCAGCCCGACCGGGGTGTGGGCCCAGTCCCGGATGGGGACAGCTTGCTCCATGTAAAAGTGTCCAGGTTGAAGGCATACACATCATTGTAATAGATGTAATCTCTGTTGTAATACAAGAACAAAAACAAAGAGGCAGCAACATGAAAACGTGAACTTCATTTAAAATAAAGGTACCTTTCCTACACATTGTGCCTTCTGAGGCATTCCAAAAGGCACGGTGGCCCTGCTCACTCCACACTCCTGGACTTCAGAGGCAAAGTGCTCAAAACACAGATGGGGCCTTGAGAAGGGAGAGTATGGGGAAGGGTGGGTCTGCCCAAGTCACACACAGGGGGAATGGTGTCCTGAGGGAAGGTCAGAGGCAGCCACAGGCAAGAGGCTCGGGTCAGAGTCACATGATGAGAGAGCTGGGCCTGCTTCCACAGGAAGGACGCACGGACACATGGAAGGAGCAAGTATAGCTTCACCCGTCAGACATGATTCCTGTCACTCCTGCTGCACTCGGGTCACCCAGGCCTGGGGCCCTGCGCCCACATGCAGGCCACTGTGGCCCTGGGAGACCCATCCACAGCTGGGCACTGGGAATGGGACGGGGGCACATGTGAACTCTCTGACCGGTACCCACCACCAAATGCACCCTTCTGTGGGAGCAAGGCTTTCAGTAGGTGAACTAAGGAAGCTGGGGTTCAGTTTTTAAAAGACTTCATCACATTCCACTGTTTTCTCAGATTTCACATGGCAGATATCTAGCAGAAAAATTCTGCATGTAGGATAAATAAAAACTATATTTGGGTTCTCAAGGCTGAACTAATTTGTTTGATACAGATGGTGACCACACAGATTATCTCTTTGAGAAACTTTAAATTTTTTCTGTACTCTTGAAATACTTCATAAACAGTCATTTTAACAATTATGAAGAATTCCACAACAGGACAGCAGAGCAGTAAACCAACCTCAGCAATGTGCCCATGCTGTCAGCCCTGGTTTTAAGGTATGGGCAGCGTCCTCCATGTGTGTTCCAAGCGGCTCTTACCATAGAGAGGCCGCCTCCTTACTGCACCAGGAAAGAGGACCCTCCTGTTGGTACTGACCTTGTACTCTCGTGGAAGCCACCAAAAAGGATCAACTGTCTCTTCCAGGCCACCATCCGATGTCCACTCCGGCCTGAAGGACCACCTGGTGACCTAAATTGAAAAAAACACAAAAAACAGGTGCTTGGCAGGTGGAGGAGGAGGACCTGGAGCTCGTGAGCTCCCACAAACACATCAAAGCACGTCTACACATGGAACGACTCAAACAGAGCATCTACTAAATGCCAGGCAGAAGACCTCAGACTTCCAAAAGCGCAAGAAAACCTCCACATAACCAGGCAGGAGAAAAGAAAAAAAGCAAACAAACTGAACGGATGTGAAAGGGGACCCACAACCACGGAGGGGCTGAGGAGGGGCAGAGGCTCTGCGCCGTGGCAGGCCCCTCACCGGCGGGGAGACCGGGCTGGGCACAGGAGGGGCTTTGGAGCCCCAGAGAAGAGCACAGGAGCCAACAGGCAGAAGGCACAACGGAGTGGCCTGCACGGCAGTGGGGACCGCCACCCTGCACTGCCCAGCCTCAGACGCTTGTCCACAGGTGTGTGCAGGGGCCTCATGCTTGATGCCTGGGCATCGGAGGTCAGACTCAGGGGCAGGATCACGCTTAGCTGCACAGAGACGGCCTGAAGAGGCTGGACTACGGCCACTGAGGTGCACTGGGAAGAAGCCTGGGCCCGCCAAAGGCAAGGTGCCATTGCTGGGGGCACACAAAGGAGGGGCAGGACCACCACAGAGCTTCCTTCCTCGCACACATACTCTCAGGGAACAGGACACACCTACATGAGCTCCAAAGACACGCGTGGGCGTCACAACAGCTAAGACACCCACGAGCAGGCCCAAGCGCTGCCCTCGCCACCACAGGATCCATGAGCAGGCACCAGGCACTGTTCCCACTGTACGAGGACACAGTCCACCACTACCGTCCAGAGACCCGCGAGTACGTGACAAGTACCGCCCTCCTCCACGTGGGGAGTGCGCACGGGGTGCGCCAGGCGCCAGTCACTGTCCCTGCCATCGCAGGAGCTCGCAGGCCGCCACCTCTAAGAGACTCGGAAGCAGGCACCAATCACTGTCCCTGCTGTCCCACGGGCCGCCACCACTGGGGACCCACAAGCAGGCACTGGCCACTGCCCCGCCATGTCAGGAGTGTGCATGGGCCACAACACCTGCACACCCCGTATCAAGGGGATGGTGGCCATCACACACTAGGAAAGGGGCAGCAAGCATCCAAACTGAAGAAAGAGACCGCATGTTGCAACAAAGACCCAGTGCAGCCCAATAAACAAACATTTTTTAAAGAGTTTTACAGACAAGCAAGTTCAGTCACTCAGTCGTGTCCAACTCTTTGCGACCCCATGGACTGCAGCACACCAGGCCTCCCTGTCCATCACCAACTCCCAGAGCTTACGCACTCATATCCATCGAGTCAGTGATGCCGTCCAAAAGCTAAGGTAATTTAGCACCACCAAACCAGCTTTATGACAAATGTTAAAAGAACTTCTCTAAGCAGAAAAGGCCATTAACTTGAAACAAGAAAATTATGAACAGAAAAGCTCAACAATAAAGGCAAACACACAGTGAAGGTAGGAAATGACCCACACACAAATATGACACCAAACTCAGCAATCGTGAGGAGAATATAAATGTAGGATATTGGAAGTGCATTTGAAATTACTACACCAGCAACTTGAAACAATCCTGTGTATGTATAGACACAGACTACTTTATCAAAGCCTCACAAGGGAGACTCCTTGGTGGCACAGTGGACAGGAATCCGCCCGCCAATGCAAGGGACACAGGTTTGATCCCTGGTCTGGGAAGATCCCACATGCCGCAGAGCAACTAAGCCCAGGGACTGCAACTACCAAAGCCCATGCACTCTAGAGCCCGTGTGCTGCAACTACTGACACCATGCACCACAGCTGGAGAGTCCACACGCCACATCTAAGACCCAAACCAGCCAAATAAACAGTTGTTTAAAAACTCACTTATGTAACAAATTGCCAGCCACATGCGTTAGCTTCTGCAAAAATCCTCCAATGCATTAAATGAGACATTAGAGTAGATGGGATTATGTGATATTTATACAACATCCCACCTGAAAGCAGCAGAATACACATTCCTCTCAAGTGCACACAGAAAATTCTCCAGGACAGATCACAAGCTGGGTCACAAAGCAAGCTGTGGTAATTTTAAGAAAACCTGAAATCATATCAAGCTTCTCAGACCACAATGCTATCAGACAAAAATCAATCCTAAGAAGAACTTTAAACACAAACATGTGGAGACTAAACGTTATTAAACAACCAATGTATCACTGAAGAAATCAAAGGGTAAATTTAAAAAAAAAAAAAGCTAGAAACAAATGACAACAAAAACATGGCAATCCAAAACTTATGGGATGTGGCAAAAGCAGTTCTAAGAGGGAAGTTTAGAGCAATACAATCTTATCTCAGGAAACAAGAAAAGTCTCGAACAAAAAAACCTAACCTTACACTGAAAGCAACTGGAGAAGTAGAAACAAAACTGAAGTTAGCAGACAGAAAAAGCATAAAGAACAGAGCAGAATAAACGTAATAAAAAGGAAAACAACAGAAAAGACTGATGAAACTAAAAGCTGATTCTCTGAAAAGATAAAACAAAACTGATAAGCCTTTAGCCAGACTCACCAAGAAAAAAAGAGAGAGGGGTCAAATCAATAAAGTGAGAAATGAAAAAGGAGTAGTTACAACTGACATCATGAAATACAAAGAATCACAAGAAACTACTTCAAGCAACTATATGCCAATAAAATAAGACCACCTAGAAGAAATGGACAGATTCTTAGAAAGGTTCTAACTTTTCAAGGCTGAACCAGGAAGAAGCAGAAAATATGAACAGACCAATCGCAAGCACTGAAACTGAAACTGCGACTTAAAAACATCCAACAAACAATAGTCTAGGACCAGATGGCTTCACAAATCAATTTTACCAAACATTTAGAGAAGAGTTAACACCTACCCTTCTGAAACTATTCCAAAAAACTGCAGAGGAAGAAACACTCCAAACTCATTCTATGGGGCCACCATCACTCTAATACCAACATCAGACAAAGATACCATTAGGAAAATTACAGGCCAACATCACTGATGAACACAGACACAAAAATTCTCAACAAAATACTAGCAAACTAAATACAACATATTAAAAGGATCACACACCATGATCAAGTGGGATTTATCCCAAGAATGCAAGGATTTTTCAACATTTGCAAATCAACCAGTGTGATATACCACATTAACAAACTAATGAATAAAAACCATATAATCATCTCAATAGATGCAGAAAAAGCTTTTGACAAAACATCTCCAGAAAGTGGGCACACAGTGAACCCAACTCAACATAAAAAAGGCCATATATGACAAGCTCACCGCTAACATCATTCTCAATGGTGAAAAGCTAAAAGCATTTCCTCTAAAATCAGGTACAGAACAAAGATGTCCACTCTTGCCACTTTTATTCAACACAGTTTTGGAAGTCCTAGCCATGGCAATCAGAGAAGAAATTAAAAGGAATCCAAATTGGAAAAGAAGTAATTATCTGTCAGTATTTGCAGATGACAAGCTACTACATACAGAAAATCCTAAACATGCTAACAGAAAACTACCAAAAAAAAAAAAAAAAAGAAAAGAAGACTACTAGAGCTCATCAATAAATTCGTTAAGGCTGTAGGATACAAAATTAACACACAGAAACCTGTTGCATTTCCATATACTACAATGAAAGATCACAGAGAAATTAACAAAGCAATCCCATTTAACACCACATCAAAAAATAAATAAATAAAATACCTAGGAATAAATCTACCTAAGGAGACAAGAGACCTGTACTCAGAATATAAGACAGTGATGAAAGAAACTGAAGATGGGGTGGGGGGCAGGAATTTAAACCAATACAAACAGATGGAAAGATATACCATGTTCTTTGATTGGAAGAATCAACGTTGTCAAAAAAAAGGATACTACCCAAGGCAATCTACAGATTCAGTGCAATCCCTATTGAATTACCAAGGGCACTTTTCATAGAACTAAGATTTTCATATTTGTATGAAAACACAAAAGACCTCAAATAGCCAAAACAATCCCGAGAAAGAGAAATGGAGCTGGAAGAACCAGACTTCCTGACATCAGATTATACTACAAAGCTACAGTAATCAGAGCAGTGGGGTACTAGTGAAAGAATAAACAAGTAAGTGAGTGGAACAGAAAAGACAGCCCAGAAACAGATTTCCTAAGTACTGTCAACCAGGACTTCCCTTGTGCTTCAGTGGCTGAGTCAGCCTGCCGCAGTTTGAGGGAAGGCCGTGCATGCCATGAGGCAACAACTAAACCCATGCGCCACACCTACTGAGCCCATGCGCAGCAACTACTAAAGCCCACTTGCCCTAGAGGCCATGCTCTGCAACAAGACAAGCACTGCAATGAGAAGCCTGCGAGCCTGCGCACTGCAATGAAAAATGGTCCCTGCTCAACGCAAGGAGAAAGCCTTTGTGCAGCAAAGGACTCAGCACAGCCAAAAACTAATTAATCAACTTTTTAAAAGTACAGTCAACTGATCTTTGACAAAAGAGCAAAGGCAATACAATGGAGCAGACAGTGTCTTCAACAAATGGTGCTGGGTCAACTTGATATCCACATGCAAAAGAATGAACCTGAACACAAACCTTCCGTGTCCTTTTGCAGACCTTTTGCAAAAAATACTCAAAATGGGTCACAGGCCTACATGTAAAATAAATGACAGACAAGCTGGCTTCCCAGATTGCTCAGTGGTAAAGAATTCGCCTGCCAATGCAGGAGATGCAGAAGACTTGGTTTCAATCCCTGGGTAGTGAAGATCTCCTGGAGGAAGAAAAGGCAACCCACTCCGTATTGCTGCCTGGAGAACCCCATGGACAGAGGAGCCTGGTGCACTGCAGTCCATGGAGTCACAAAGAGTCAGACACAACAGTGACTGAGCATGCATGCAAACTGGACTGTACTAAAATGTAAAACTTCTGCTCTGCAAAAGATGTATCAAAAGAATTAGAAGTCACAGTCTGGAAGAAAATACTTGCAAAAAACACACCTGATAAAGGACTGTTATCCAAAATACACAAACAGCCCTTAAAACTCAAGAGTAAGGAAACAAATGAGCCGGTTTAAAAAGAGCTGACGTGGTCAGGCCAGACCCGTCTGCCAGGCCACCTCTGCTCACCCTGTTCTGCGCTGGTGCTGTCTCCATCTGATTCTCCTACCTACATAAGCCAACCAAGTCCAGGCTACAAAGGATGGTTACAACCTGAGCCCCCCAACCCAGCTCTTCTCTATAGAAGGCATTATTCTCCATTTATTTCCACTTTTTTTCTGCAAAGCTTTCCCCCAAACCATGGGCCCTAAAAGATACAACAGAAACTCTCAAAATGAACGAGAAGCTTGAGCTGCCCAACCTAGCATCTCCCCACCGGCAAATCTCAGATGAATGACTCATCACACAAGGCCACGAGGACCCCCAGGGTCCTCCCTTATTCCAATCTAGAACAAATCCCTTTCTCTCACCTTTCCTCAAATGCCTCAGCATCCCAGTCTCTCTCTCCTAACGCCCAGTTTACTAACTTCCCTTTTAACGTGTCATTCAAACTGACCAATGTACTCAGCCATGGAAAGTCAACCAAAAAACTACCTGTCCCTGTCCCTGAAGACTATATCCTGCTAATCCAATCTTTAAGCATCAGCCTTGGGGTAGTGTCACCAGATGCAGACAAATAGGATTTCAACTTACTAAATCCTTCTTCCCTTCTAGCAAGGGCAGTTCTTTCAAATGCAACCTACAAGGAAAACTCAACCCCACTTCAATTTCATCTTGCTTGATTTGGTCCACAAAGATGATTTTGAAAGCTGAATTTGCCAACCAACTTATTTGCTTTCCCTCCTAGCTTTTTATCACCCACAAATTGAGTAAGCATGTTTTCTCATGTAAACTCGTGATAAAAAACACCAGAAGGACAAGGTTCAGAAGGAGGGGCTGTGCCAGGCCGTGACACCACAGGTCCACGCCTGTGCTCTCTGCAAAGAGGAAGCAGCACTGTCTTTGGAGCAGGCCGCAGGCAGAAGCGGCCGCACCACCTCCCCATGCCCCCATGCTGGGTGCCGCGGTGATGAGCCACACCATACAGCTACCTACACAACAGAGAAGGTGAATGAGAAAAACACCACCTTGCTGGGTGTGCAGCAGACTCCCCTTCTGAGAAACTTTCTGGTATAACACTTTACAAATACACAACCTGGGGAACAGGTTTTCATTCAAAAGCTAGTAGGTTCGCTTCCAATTCTACTTCAAGAAAAGGTACGCAGGAGAGCCCGAATGCTCCCAGTGTTACTCTAGTAACCGTGACTGCAGAGGCCCAGTGACCTACGGAAACAATGCCAGCAAGCCAAGCCACCTCTAGATGACCCCCAGGGTGGCCAGGTCAGGGCCACCTGCCCAAGAATCTGAAGGGAGTGTCGTCCTTCCGTGGGCCAGGCACGGAGGACTCAATTAACTTTCCTGGCAGTAGCCAAGTATCGCTGTGTTTTGTAACCAAAATGGGAATTTTTTTTCTATAAAAAGGCTCTATATACCCCATCAGAAAAATAAACTCACCCAAAAAAACCTGTTTATATTTGAATCTTCAACAGGCACTTTTCAACTGCCGTCACTCCTAAATATGGAGTCTTAAAAAATTCACATGTCCTACTCAGCCAGATCTATAAGCAGCACAAAAATACATGTGTCCTGCCGTGGGAGGGAGAGCTCTCAGCACATCCGAGTTACGTGTGGTGCAGCGCTCTGGCAGGGCATGCTGCCACTCAGCATCACCCAGGCCCTTTCCAACCCGCCGCTGCAGTGACATTTACAGAAAATGCACACACATCAAGTAACTCCATGGGCTTCAGATACAAACAGAGAGTTAGGCACTCAGTATGCAAATACGTCCCCGAGTTATTTTAAAGTTTACACCTTACAAAAGATATGCCATAGTACCACGCTGTTCCTGAGACATTTACTGAGTAGAGGAAAAATTTCTCTCGTAACCCCAGAGTTTCAAGGCCACACAGGCTGAGATGACGGCTAACTTGATCTGTCGGCCCATCCTCAGAAAAGAAGGGACCTTCCTGCAAGACTGGTTCTGACGTGGCCGGAAGCCGGACTCAAACCACAGGCAACAGCATCTCCCCCATAACCAAACAGGTACCTTCAGAATCTGGCCCCACTTTTCTAAGCACCACTCAAAAAACAGATTTGGGGGTTAGTAGGTATTTAATTATGTTGCACAGAATAATTAGCAGCAGTCTCTAGAATCCAGGTAGCCTATCAGAGCTGTGTCCTTCTTTTAACTATTAATGATCAGCAATGAAACCGCCATTTGTGGGGTGTTCATATAATAATAAACTACCACAGAGAAGTCTGTGCTGTGAGAGACAGGTGCTCAGTAGCTCAGCAGTGTCCTACTCTTTGCAACCCCATGGGCTATAGCCTGTCAGGCAGTCTGTCCATGGAATGTTTCAGGCAAGAATACTGGATCAGGTTGCCATTTTTTTCCTCAGGAAAGACATGAGACGGGACAGGTGGATAAATGCTGACTCCTGCCTTTGCACGTCCACGGAACACAGCCCACTCTCCTCCCCTACTTTCTGGAGGAAATGCAGCTGAGGATAGGGAGAGAGGCTGTGTATGTTATGAAAGTTAAAACAGGATTAGTAGACAGAATCTTAAAATCAGGTCAGTTGTGCAGGCACCTACCACCAAAGGCAGAGACTGAAGGGACTCTCAAAACATCTGGTAAAGCTGGTCACGCTTGTCCAACATAAATCAGGAGGCCGTGCTGACATTTAAGCTCTGGTCTCCTTGACGTTAGTAACACCAGGACTTTTCCTCTTGTTTTCAAACTGTCATGATGTCTATTAAACGTTACTAGAATGGAGAGCATGCATAAAGGAAGACAGCAAAGTCTCCAAAGGGGCTACTCGTAAACGTACTACAGAAACATGAGTAGGGCAAACATCAAGGACAAAGCGGACATCTGGGAATCACCCTGCTTCCCAGGAGAAAAGCCCGCTTAAAAGCCAAGAAGGGACTTCCCTGGTGGTCCAGTGATTAAGACTACACACTCCCAATGCAGGGACATGGGCTCGGACATTGGTCAGGAACCAAGATCCCACACTGCATGGCCTGGCCAAAACAACAATGAAAAGAACTATGACCCTCAAATGCTTCTCAGGACCATCAGGCTTAAGCCCACTCCCCGTCCCTATTCTCCATACATGCTCTGGGGGACCAGCAGCACTGTGGTAAGGCCAAGGCTGTGGTTATCCCCCACACGGAAATCAAGACATTGAAGGAATTCAACAGGAATAAGAAGCCGGCCAAGAAGAACGATGTGGTTTTGGCTTCAGAGTCTGATTAAGTAGACCCCACAAATGTGGGGCCCAGGCCTGAAGAAGGCTGGCAGGTTCCCTTCCTTGTGGACACAATGAGAACACGGAGGCCAAAGTGGATGAAGTGAAGTCCAGGATCAAGTTCCAGATGGAGATGGTGCTGGGTCTGGCAGTGGCTGCTGGCCCCGTGGAGATGACAGAGGAGGAGCTTGGGCACAATATCCACTTAGCTATCAACTTCCTGGTGTCACTGCTCAAGAAAAACTGGCAGAAATGTCCAGGTTTCGTACATTAAGAGCACCGTGGATCAGCCCCCACGCCAGTACTAAGGCACGGCTTCATAAACCCTAATTCACAAGCTGAGAAAGGTTCCACAGACCCCAGTGCTGATATAAGCCCGCCTCTGTGGCCTTCACCGTTGGGTAACCTTTTCTCACTCTTTCCCTCAAACTGCTGGGCTTCGTCAATTAGGCCCTCACGTCCCTGCCAAACAAGTGGGGAGATGCTTTCATTTTGCAGTAAGCAGTAAGTTACAGAAGCCATATCCACACTCTTTTTCAACGTGAAGGATCTAAGAGGTATTTTATGTGAGTTTTCTTACAGGGTAGCAGACGTTTTTCACATTAGTGAACAGTGCCTAAGATAAGCATGAGACCCACTGGTAGGCGAGGCCTTCAGCTGAGATCCAGGGCTGTCTGGATCAGGGTCACTGAGGAGTGCAGAGGGGTTGCTGTCAAATGCAGATTCCTGAGCCCCATTTTAAAGTGGGTCTGGATCAGACGACATCTGGAGGGAGGAGGGCAAGAACATGCATCTTCAGAGCTCCCCGGGCATCGCAGTCCAAGAATCACCAACACAGGTGTCCTCTCGGCTCTGAGCCCTCCTCACAGGCTGACAAGTCCCCCAGCCACTCCACCACCAACTCGTGCTGTCGAGCCTCCTGAGTCCTATAAGACACCCCTTCTTAGTGCAGACGAGGCAGCCACCCCACGGTAGTGCCTGCTGCACTGTGAAGCGAGGATGGAGCCTGAGAACAAGTAGAAACACCCCAGACAAGGCCCCTGGGCGCTGCTCAGAGCTGTGCCCACAGGGCCACAGGAGAAGGCTCTGGGAACACAGGCCCTCTGACCGGAAAGTCTACTTCTGGGCCAGTTTAAAGGTTACTGAATGATAAAAAATAAACCTAACTAAGACTCCTAAGAGCAGGTATGTGAAACGTTCCTGGGGTGCGGCATGGGAGGGAGACACTGAGGATTAGAAAGGTGTTAATTCTCCCTAGGTGCAATCTAAAAACTGCAATCCAATCGAAATCCCATTAGAATGGTTAAGGACAGAACCTGAAAAATTGATCCTAAAGCTCTTATGAAAACAATGAGTGCATGACAAAGAAATATTTTAAGTAAATAAGAAAAACCTTCTGGCTATAAAACCATATAGCAATTAAAATGGAGCGATACTAGAACAGGTACAAATAGAAGATCTAGGAGTCAAAAGAACACCTGGAAACATCCAGACCCTTCTGAACCGTGTGTATACAAATGCATCGTGTGTGCGTGTGCGTGTTATGTGTGCACACACGGGCCTGCACCTCTCTCTGGCCCACTCTGCAGGCCCTTGTGTGTGCACACACACTCAGGCATGTGTTTCTCTGCATCTTAGTTTTTCGTGCATATAACATATTTCCATACATGCTTTTCTGTATGAAATGAAAGGCAGTATTTCTTTAGGATCTGTTCCTAAAGGTGAATGGGGTCGATGGCAGGCATGCAACAGGAAGCTGCCAACGCTCTGGCCAGCATGACCTTGCTCGCCCCGCCCTCCCCACTGGACAGCCCCAACCTGCTCTGGGAGCCCTCAAGGCTGCTGTCTCACATCCAGGAGCTTGCTGCTGACCGCTCAACAGAAAGGCTATTCTGGACACGAGCTCACTCTCCACTGTACAGCTGCCATGACTCCCCACTATCCTGGTGGCGTCATCCCCGCTAGAGAAGGCTTCCTACTTGCCATGCTCAGGAGTCCCTCTCCTGTGGCTTCTGGGGTGTGGCTCACTGAGGACCCCTCCCTGAGACACCTGCCCCCGACCCGTGGTGTCCGCAGACCCTGTAACAGCAGGAGAAGGGGCCACACGAGGCCCCCTGTGTGCCATCTTATGGACCATGCTGGGCTGGGCGGCGCAGGGGCTACAGCCCAGCGTCATAACAAGGGGAGTGGAGGCAAACAGAGGAAGAGGCCAGGCCGGGGACACAGCCTCCATCCCCTGACTTACACCCCGCAGGGACCAGGGCTCTGGTCAGTCGCACAGCTGCGCCCTGCCACCGAGCTCTTCCTAGGGCTCAGCACAGCTCCGCTCCTCTGCTCATCTCCTCACTGAGAACCAGAGACCACGGCCCAGAAGGCAGGCTTGGAATAAAAGTCCATCAGACAAAAAAAGATAAGAAATAAAGCACCCAACACTTCCCCTGCCACACCACTTTACCCAGGCTGGAACAGAGAGGCCGAGTTGTCTCTGCACCTCTGTATTAGCATGGAGCAGGCTCCACAATGTTCCTTAAAGAATTCTTCACCTTCAGTTACAATCAACAATGAAATAATGACCTGCTCAGCAGGAACAACTTCTGACTCAGGACAGAGGCTTCGAATGCTTTGCAAGCGTTACCGAGCTAACAGCAGCAGTACGCAGCTTGAGTGGGGGCACTCAGCGGGGGCTGGAGTCCGTGGCAAAGGGCAGTGACTGTATATCCCCAGTGCCTCCCTGCTTCCTTGGAACCAACACCTGTCACAGACCTGGAAAGTCTGAAGGCCACGAGACAGCACGCGTCACACACAGCCTGGCAGGTCACTGAGGGACACCCCACCACGTGCCACCACCACCACCATCAGGCCTGCACGAATGTGCTTTCCCGGAGCCACTTGTCGTGAACTCCAAATGCTGGCAGGGGACAGGAGCGGGCCCAGGGGTTGGACTCGTCACCCAGCACCTCACCTGACTTGCTCCCAGGTCTTGGTGGCCAAATGCAGCACCCAGAGGTCCTTGTAGTGGTAAAACTGCTCTCCATCAGGAGAGGCAAACTCCCCACCGAAGATCCACAGCTGCCCACCACCCTGGGGCACCACCACGGCCTGTTGAGAGAACGATGGTGGGTCAGGGCACAGCCAGACAGCTTTCGGTCCAACTGGAGACCTGCCCCCAGTCACTCAGTTCCAAACCCACCCCCCAGCCTCAAAGGCCTGCCCCTCTGGTTCTGCCTAAGGCCCAGGACTCACAGGTTACACGGGACCATGCAGGACTGCCTGGGCCGACAGAGCCACAAAGTCATTGGAGGCCAGTAGCCAATGGAGCCCCTCCCTGGAGAACTCCTCCCTGGAGTGCCCCCCACCCAGGGAGGGCACAGCTGCGGAGACAGTCTCAACTTGGCTGCTTTTATGTGAATCACGTGAGGGAAGAGACTTCACAAAAATCACTTCTTCTGCCAGTACCCCAAAAATGTGGGGGTGCTGCCTAGTCAATGAATGCCTGCAGGGGGCAGACTGGGGGCCAGCCTGCCCCGGTGTCACAAGCCCCAGGGCTCTGGCAGCAAAGCAGGCCACAGGGCACATCTTCACACCAAGTGGCCGAGTAGCTCCTGGCCGGGGGCTCAGAAGCAGTGCCCACGGCAGGAAGCACAGTGTGGCTGGGGCAGGAGAAGTGGGTTGGGGCAGCTGGATGCCAGGCGCTCCCAAGCATTCTGGGTGAATGCATCCTGCCCCGCAAACCTCCACGGACAAGCACACGCTGGGCGGTCAGATGGTGGTTCCCAGGATGCCCACCCCTAGGCACCCTCGGAGCACCCCAGGCTTCCACTGCAGCACAGCCTGTCACTTAACTAAGCTTAAGGCCGCAGAACTGCGGCTCCATCACCTTGCTGCCCCTGCCCTGGACTAACTGGAGGGTCCTGATGACACACGCAGGGTGATGTGGCCCCCCCCCACCCCATTTCCACTCAGTTCTGTGCATCCTCTCAGCACTGACCTATCAGAAGACAAATCAGTTTCCTGTGACTCTAAAACCCCAGTGATTGTAAGGAACTATTTCAAATCTTTAAACAAGACATGAAAATTAGCTTAGACCCAAACTTAACACATTTTTCTGAGTTTAATGAAGTTTGGGTGGTCTATTCATGCTATGCAATACAATATGGTTTTGAAATATCTTATTATAGAAGCTATTTAATGCCTGAGATAGCATTACAAATAATGCATCAACTGGAAAGAACAGTACAAAGAAAATATACACACACACATATGTAGATGCACACACACGTGTATGTGCGCTCAGTTGTGTCCAACTCTTTGCAACCCCTCTTTGCATCGACTGTAGCCTGACAGGCTCCTCTGTCCATGGGATTCTCCAGGCAAGAATACAGGAGTGGATTGCCATCTCCTCCTCCATGGCATCTTCCGATGAGGATCAAACCACATCTCTTGTGTCTCCTGCACTGCAGGCAGATTTTTTTTTACCACTGAGCCCCCGGCCATCTTTGGAGTGATTAATTTATGTATTTGGAAATAAATCAATAAAAATAAACTCCTTTACATACGTACATTCACGCACACATATACATACACACAGTGGTTTTGAAGTAATGGTTTGGATGGACTGACAGCCAACGTTCTCTGGACCTAACCAAGGTCGAACACTGCCCAGTGACCAAAGCAGGACGGCTCTGCTCCCAGGCTGAGGCGAGGCTTCCCCCACCAGCGTCTACTTTCCTACGTGTCACACAGGGCTGTACGCTTCCCAGGCATTTGGGTTTCTATGTTGTTGTCTTCAATGGAATAAAATCATGTCCAGAAAACCGTAAGGTCACAACTCTCCCTCCAAAGGCCAAAAAAAAAAAAAGGGCACAATGGAGTCCAAAACAACATACAGACTCTATGACTAGATTCTGATGTCAGCCACATGCATCAGCTTTGTGAAAGTTGAGTCCTAACAACTTGCCAGGCCACCAGGACCAAAGGAAATAGAACCCGGGGGACATAATAAAAAAATGGCAAATGTGTCCTTTTTGTTGCTGCATCTCAGCCCTGGACATGCACCTCGTGTGTATAAGATGTTCAGTTCCCAATGAACAAGCCACCCCTGCTGCTCAGGTGGAATGTGACAGAGCTGTGACTGAGCTGCAAGGAATTGCCTTCTGCAGCTCCCCTGGGCACTGTGGGCACGATTCCGATCACCCAGGAGTAGGCATTCCGTAAACACTGACTACTTCCTGCTCATGCACACACAAAGGCTGAGGAGAACAGAAGTGACTCTCTTAAACCATAGGGAACCGTCTGTTCTACTGTTTGCAAGAAAGCATTTTGTTTCAAGTGAGTTATTGCTTTGGGAAAAACAAACCATCAGGTGAGTAAGAAGAGGTGAACTTCAGCTGCGCCCGAACTCCTCCTCCCCCACCCTTCAATTCTCAACAGTCCTTCCTGATCAGTCCATCCGAACAGGAGCATCTGAACATTCTACCCAGGGAGGGTCCCGGGAGAGGAGCACCAGGCAGGACCCGACAAGTGAGGCCCGAGAGGTTGCTGGGCACACCTTCAGTGGGCCTTGTGACCCTTTCTTTCCTCTCACCAGCTATGTTAATTTTAGAAAATGGCATTAAATTTTCAAATTACATGCTAAAATAAACTTCACCCCCCAAAAATCCAGGATCTCAGAGAAATGACAAATGATGCACATATAAGCTTTCTCTTTCTACTCCTTCTGCCCCTGACTGATTTAAAGAGAAGAAAGAACGTGGTTTCTGTTATCACATTCATTAAACTAGTCCAAAATGAGGAAATTTTTACAGCTCAAAATATAATGTAGTGGAATTTGAACTATAAAGACCTCTAGGTGAAAGACTTCACCCCCAATTTTCTGTTTCCCATAGCTCTGATTTGTTGAAAAATTCACAGAGTAAATAGCAAGCCAACCTCACCTACAGGGATAATATTAAGTCCCAGACTCAAAAAGTACTCACAAGATATGCATATGAATCATAACCTGCCCAAATGACTGAATTAAAATCTCAAAGACTCTTAAGATACTAGTTCTTCAAGGACTAATTGAAACAGATAAGAAAACAATCACCAAAGAAGCCCCTCAGTCTGCATGCCTGGGGCGCAGGGACTGGCCAGGCATCGGGTGGGGTCACGCACAGTACTCCTCCCTGGACCAGGACAGGACTTGGTGCTTAGCCCGGAGGCCTGGGTGAACACATTCTCAGAGCTGGAGTAGGCTCAGGTGAATGGACTCGAACTTATCAAGAGCCATTTACTAATTAAAACCCAGGCTTAATAAGATCTCGTTTCTAAATCAAAAAGCAGTGCACGCCTCTCTTCCAAAATATGAACCAGTCCAAAAGGCTACAAGCCCTCCTATGCACGAGACATCATGTAGTTCAGGCAGGCAGTACCCCCTGCGGGCCCAATTTCAAATCAGGAGGCCACTTCTGAGCACTGAATCAGAAGGAGAACCACAGTGTGGAGGGATGTCTCAGTCACGCCCTGGGAGGCTGACACTGGAGAGGGTTCACTCTTTCAAACTACCTTTTGAACCCCAACACTGTTTCAAATACTTGTTTATGAGAATGAACAAGAGGACTTCTCTGGTGGTCTCAAAAAGTCCAGTGGGTGGGAGTCCACCTGCTAATGCAAGGAACATGGGTTCTATTCCTGGTCCGGAAGATTTCACATGACGCGGAGCAACTGAGGCCATGCGCCACCAACTACTAAGCCCACGTGCCCTAGGGACTATGCTCTGCGATGGGAAAGGCCACTGCAGTGAGAATGCACTGCAACTAGAGAGCAGCCCTCGCCTCTTCTCAACTAAAGAAAAGCCCACGCAATAACGAAGACCCAGCACAGCCAAAAAATAGAAAAAACACATTCCAGGCGGAGACAGCAGAGTGAGGAGGCTGCCAGCTCGAAAGTTCGTCACGGAATCCTGCGTCCGGACCCCAGCATGAGAAGAGGGGAGGCCGACCGTCACACAGACACGTACCTGGTGAGCACAGCGCCTTGGAGGCGGGTTGGGGATCTCCACTTTGGTCCAGCTGTCCTTCCGGATATTGTAGACATAGAGTTCGTTATATAGAAAAGTCTGCAGGAAGAGGAGCTTCAGTGTTACAAATGATGCTTCCACACAAGCGACGGCAAGCAGAAGGTGGAGCTCAATCACTAGCTCTCCCTGGGCAGTGTGCTTCCTAAGGCCAGTTCCCAGACCTCCAGGATGGTGACACAAAGACCGCCTCTGGATCGCCATGCAGGGAAGCTGAACTCAGGACTTTGGAACTATTTCATCTGTAGCTCTGAAACAGAGGGCTATCTGGTCTGTGCAAAAATCAAAATTAGTTTTTATGATGTTACCAATTGCTCTACCAGGTACCAGCACTTTGCCCATTCAAACACCTTTGGAAACTTATCATGAGGAAGGAGAGCAGGGCGCTGGCCCACCTCATGCAGGCGGGAAGAGCTGTGACACTCGAGGGCCCGGAAGGATCCTGGTGGCTTATCAAGGACCACACCCCAGGCCAGTCCTGCCGCGTGGAGGCAGGACACATGAGGGGCGGAGTTAAACGACCAATGGGTATTTGACATCAGTGTGTAAAAGGAGTTTTCCTCTAAATGAGACTCATGAAAATTTGAAGGGAAAGAATAAAATATATACTTTACTTTTTGGCCATTGAAATATTCACCTCCGAAAAGGATTAATTCATCTTTCTCAGGATGAGTGGAGAGGGAGGCATTTAACCTGCAAGAGACACAAGCAGCAGCTCAACACAAAAATCAAACCATGTGACGCCCAGACCGAGAGGCTGTCTCCCTCCCTCCATAGGCTGCACCGCTGGGGACCAGCCTGTCCTGAACTTCTGGGAAAGAGGAACCAGGGCTGAGGACGGAAGCTGAGGCACTGCCCTTAATGGCAGCCTCACCCTCGGGACACTGACACCCAGGCTAGCCTCCCAGGAGGGCCCAGGGCCTCACACAGCATCTGGCTAAAAATCATCAGGTGGGGTGGGGTCTGGGGGCTCCGACTTCTGCGCCACTCTTCCCAGAGCTGTCCTGCTTCCCAGCTCTGTCCTCTACATCATAATCTAACTGTCCTCAGAGGTCCACTATTCAAGCATTTAAATATACATCCCAGACTGCTTCCATCTGGAAAACACAAACACCTTTCTGCTTACTTTCACACATGAGAACAAGGCAACAGCTCTACGGGAATTTTAAGTGTGCCCTGACATCTCAGCAGGAAGCACTGAAGGGTAAGGCCACTGGGAGGGAAAAATTCTCTGTGCAGAAGCCCCTGGGGCAGTGTTCCTGAGGTATCCTCTACCACATCAATGCCAAACGATGCTTCTCGAAGGGAAAGGGAAAACTGTTTTTGTTTTTAACTGGGGATTTATTATACACAGAGACATTCTATAGGCTGAGAAACTCTGTAGTCAAACCCTCAAGTCAAAATAGTGCACCCCAGTCTCCAATACAACCAAGCACCTCGCCCTCATACTACCATTAAGCTACCTCTGAGCAAAGACGTGGGGATATACACACTTAAACTTGGTGATTTTCATGGATTTTTCCTGTAATTCGATGGAGAGGTAGGAAATGAGAGGGTACTGAGGTGACCCTTGAAAGGTCTGTGTCCCAGTAGATCTCAGCTCGAATACCTGTCCTTTTCCTTCAGGAGGCTGCCCAGTGACCTGGTGATGTAGGCACTGCCAAGGTTTCAAATTATACTGGGACATTACACTGGCTTTTAGGGCAACATACTTTAAGGCAAATGTCATCCAAAAAAAAAAAATCAACCCATATTCAAAGTGAGTTCCCTCAAGGGTGCTGCACAGATAAAGACTTCACGATCTCATGGATTTATCTGCTTCAACAATTCAGATGAACATGTCCGCCTACCACATGTGACCCTTAGGCTTGACCCAAAGATAACATGACAAATGAAATGAAAATAAAGCCAGACTCCCAGGAGAATTTATGAACTGAAGGACAGGAGGGACCTTTGGGAGCTGAGGAAAAAACCCTAGTGTCCACTCAGGGGTGAGCACACTGCTCCTGACCCTGAAAGGTAACAACTACATGCCGGGTGTGAGGTCGTGGGATTCAGGCCATGCCCTGCACGCCACTGAGGCAGAGGGGACACTCCACCACCTCCCTTCCTGATTTGCTGGACCAAGGCCTCCACTCAGGCCTGAAGGAAATGAAGCAAATAATTTCTCAGCTTAACAAGACAGTGGGAAGTTAGGCACTTCCCCTTCTCCGAAGGGCACGCATCTCCCCATCAGGGTCACTTGGCCTCCCTGGGCTCCTAGCTCAAGGCAGTCTGTGTCCTGGCCCTGCTCTGCCCAGAGCAGGGATAAGAATGACGGAGCCCTGGGTCCTGCATCAAACCAGAGAACTGCTGGCATTCAAGAGCTGAGGAGGCAAGAACGAAGGGATAAGGAGCCAGAGAAAAACCACAGCCTGCTCCCTCCTCCTCCTTCCACCTGGTCTGAAATCCTACAAAAGACACTGGAGCCCCTCACATAAACTATGAGCCCATCTAAAACGGCTTATAGTTTTATGTTTAATGGTCACGCTTTCCACATGAGAACATAAAAGCGCTATGAATGAGCACAGTGAAAAGCATCATGACTTTTTAACTTTTGAACCTCTGAGGAGCCTTTAAAAACCTCAGACACATGGAGAAGGAAATGGCAACCCACTCCAGTACTCTTGCCTGGGAAATCCCATGGACAGAGGAGCCTAGCAGGCTACAGTCCATGGGGTCGCAAAAGGTTGGACATGACTTAGCAGCTAAACAACAACAATATGTATGCGTGTATAACTGAGGCACTTTGCTGCATGGCAGAAACTAATACAACATTGTTTAAAAAAAAAGAAAGAAAACCCTCAAACACAGATTGTCACCAGATGGGGTTTCAAACCCACATAACCTCCCTGATGAGCAGCAGTGCCCGGGGACCTCTTCTCCATGTTTTCGTGTGACAACAGAGCTGAGCTGCCTCCCTCCCACTTGTCAAAGGTAGAAGTGAAAAAAAAACGTCTTGTCTTGTAGGAGCTGATCTAGTAGGTTCTAATGATGAAAATGCCCCAAGTGCCCAGTTACTTATGAAAACATGGTGCCTGTTTCAAGCAGCTTCCCAATTTCTACCAGAAAACTGTCAGAAGCTACCCTGTAGCTTGCTTACCGTGGGGAAGGTGGCGAGCAGGGTGTCTCCACGACCTGAGTCTTTCTGGCATCAAGAGTCTGGAAGTGGGCTATGAGGGCTTCCAGGTCCTCCTGCAGACAGATAAGCAATTACACGTGGCCAAATGCCTGGGTCAGCTCTCCTCAGACCCCCTGACCTGACCAGAATTAGAACTTGTTCCTTCCATTTAAAAGATACAAAACCTGACACAGACGCAAACACTTAAAACCTGAGCTTCGGGCACACGACACGTGTGTCATCTCATTCCAAACCCTCACTCCCCACACCCACCAAAGGCCTTCTTCTCAGACAATTTCACACCACAAGCGCACCGAATTTCACGCCAACACCTTCAATCACCGCTGGAAACCGAGGCCTGGGCCACCACACCAGCCTGCTTTGCTGTCCACAGAGCAGGGTCTGAAATTTCTATGTTCATTTATTTAGTTTCCACCTTCTACCAACATAACAAAATGTTAAGTTCCAAGTGACCCAGACATATCCGTCTGCTACCTGACATGTGCCTGCACACTGCGGGGGGCTCGTCATCTACCAGCTGCAACCAACCTGTGTAGGAACATCTCCACTGTTACAACCACAGATTTAGAGGTTAAGGTGCCTATTTCTGTACACGGCTGGGCAGTGCTGGAGCTCAGACTTCCCACCCCCAGTCTCTGCAATTACAGTAGTGTCCCCCAGCCCACAGGGATGCTGACCCATCTGTCAAGGGAAAGTCTCCCACCTGCCCATCAACACTCATCCCAGCACCTGGCTCATGCTGACACCTGGCATCTGCCCTCCATCGTTCCTCCCCACTTCACCTCACACCAGCTCTCCCCCAGCTTCCACACACTGCAGGGCCTGAAAGTCGGTGAGGTGTCCTTCCTGCACCTACAAACACTTCCAGGCCATTCTTCCTCCCTCGCCCACCTCATGTCTCACCCCACCTCCTCACTCTCTAGCTGCCCAGGCTCCCTCTTGGCTCCTTTCAGCAGAAGATCACTTGCCCTGGGCTTGAACAGCCACCTGCAACCCCCTTCCCCACTCTACCCCCTTCACCTCCCAGAAGGAGCCGCTGTCTGAAACTGAGGGCTCCTGATTCTCAGGCATCTCTCTCTATACTTTCACTACCCATTAACGTATCCCTAAGCTCTGTGCATTACTGTCTCAGATTTTCCAATTCCATGTAAATGTCATCACACTGAATATTCCCTTGCGACTTGCTTCTTCGCTTTACCCTGCTGAAAGAGTGGACTGATGCCCCGAGTCTGTTCACTGTCATGGCGGCAGCACCACATGGCTTCTCCACTCATCCTGCTGCTGCTGAACGTCTGACTCAACTCCAAAACTTTACAGGCAATACTACCATGGCTGTTGGAGGACATGTCTTTGCGGAGCTGGGGGTAATTTTTCCAAGCTAAACCTTTATGTGTGCAACTGCTATGTTGTATCTGCCACTCTTGTATGTAATTTAAGACCCAACTGACTCTACCAATTTGCACCCTCACAAGAGTCCACAGAATCACCTGTCATCCTGTTACTTCTGTGTAATAGCTGTCTCCAAGTCCCGAGTGCAAAACATGCCTCTTTAGGTACTAAAGACAAGTTACTGAACCACTGGCTCTTTACAGGAAGGGACAGGTGAACAAGGGACTACTGGAACCTTGATGAGCTCAGGGGTCCCAGTCCAGTGTCATTACCTTCCTTAAGGCAGAAGGGAAGATGGAAACAAGGTGGGAGGAAGGCGTGGTTTTGACAAGCAGGCCTGGAGGGAGAGCTGCTATATCAGTCATGGGGCGAGTGGCACTGACGCACACCGGCCTAGGTCAGCAGGAAGCACTGAACCCCCCGTCACTCGAGAGCAGGAGCGACCATGGTGTCTCTGGTTGGGAGCAGGCCTGGTCGCCCCCTTCGTTAGAAGCACAGGCCCTGTCGTCTTCTAACCAAGACTTTGGGGTTGTTGGGGTCTTCCTGGGACAGAACCACCCTGTCCCACCCCACCGCACACCCCTGCCATGTCCTCCGCCTGCCTCTTGTCTGCAGAAAAACTTTAGCCTCCCAGGCCTTCTCGAGTTCCAAAGAGTAAATTTAATCAGAAGAGTGGGAAATTGCAGAAAACAATCAAGCAAGACAAAATAAAAGTAACTTAGCCTTAAAGTCAGGGCTTTTAGTTCTTCTCCAAGAACTACAGATGATACTCTGAGCCATGTCCGTTGAGCTGTTCTGCAGATACTGAAACCCCTACCAGGTGGAAGAAGTTAACTGCATGCTGCCCACAAGGATGGAGACCCCAGACCAACTGGAATCAGAAGGTTGATAATGTTGACTCCCAATTACTTCACTATCAACCAACCAGAAGAATGTCCACGAGCTGATTTTGTGACAGCTCCCTTCCTCACCCTGTCTTTAAAAACCTTCCCTGAAAGTCTTTGAGGAGTGAGCTGCTGAGGAGGCAAAGCCCAGGAGATGCAGGTCGCCCAGACAGGGTGAAGAAATGGGGCTTCAGCAGGACCATGCAGAAGGGGAGGAATCAATCTGTGTGACCGCCAGCTGCATGCAGACGTCACCAGGTATCTGAGACATGAGTTCTGTGCTGGGCAGAACTCCTAAGTTGTCCCTAAAAACCGCCGGCTTAGTCCCTCCCCCACAGCCACCCAGCTGAAAAATGACGGGAGATGGAGAGAGAAAGAGCCCAACCTCATTATTTGACAGATGACTAAATGGACACATGAATGCCTTAGGAAGAAAAGGGACAAAGGTATGTATTCAAGAGCTCTGGATGTGAGATGTCTGGTCAAATTTCAGCTCCCAGCCACCTCACAGCTGACCTGCGTAACCTGTTAGCTTCTGATTTCCTGACTGTCAGATGGAGACGCCAAAGCTACCTAACTCAACTGGCTGTGAGAAAGCCCAGAGAGCACAAAGCCCGGAGGCAGCAAACACTCATTAACCATTATAAGCCATCCCGGGTTAGGGAGTCCCTGAGCAACAGTCAACTAGGAACAGAGCGCTCGCCTCTAAGTTTAGCACTGACCCATCTGCACACCCTGCTAAAGATGTGAAAAGACAAAGAGGGTAGGTGAGGAAGGAGGGAGCGAGAGGAAGGGAGAGACAGAGGGAGACAGGGACAGACACAGAGAAAGACCCCTGGTCACCATCAACCGTTATGGAACTTCCCACAGTCCCACCCACTCCACCGACGCTCACTGCTCCGGGCTGCCCTGAGGCTCACGTGCCCCGCTTAAAGCCAAGGACTGAGGCTTGCAGAGATGCTCCGGCTCAGCCCGGCCGCCGCCAGCGCCCCTCACAGGGGGTCCCAGAATGCCCGCGACCCCGGGCCCGCTCACCTCCTCCTTCCGCGAACGCTTGGACACTTTCTTCTCCATCTTAGCGGCCGTCTTCTCCGCCCCACGGCCCTTCTTCTCTTTCTTGCCCTTTTTGCCCATCGTGCCGTGTCCAAGGAGGTTTCTGAACTGCCTGTGAGACTCTAGCGGCGCGCAGGAAATACGTGCTGGGGGGGTGGGGGGCGCGCAGAGAGGGCGTCACCTCCGGTTCCCTCGCTCGCGCTTCCGGGCGGGTGATGGGGCCTGGGTTTGGGGATGACTGCTTGCATAGTTCTTTATGGTCCGCCTATACAAAGGGGCCTGGGGGCCTTGGGCTCTGGGTGGTGCCCGCCTAGAAGCAGCGAGGCCGCGCCCCTTCCCCTACCCACTTCAGCTGTACCGGGTGCGCGGCGCCTGTCGCTCCGACGCGTTTGTTCAGCAATGCTGAGCCCCGTGCGCAGTGACCTGGTTGGCTTACTCGGTAGCACGAACCCTTGTGCAAGCTAAATGATTGCTGTGGCTTCCTGCCCTGGAGAGACGGTCATGCACGTAAAAGGTTCGCAGACTCCGAGCGAAGGTGTAAAACGCGCTAGATACTGTTAGGGGCTGAGGATACTGTGCTCAGCAAGAAAAACAGCCCTGCTCATCCGCCTTCTAGGTGACTGTCCTCAAGTGTACTGTGTGAGGGGACTGGTTTTCCCCATCATGGCGCAGGGCTAATGACCCCTCTCCAAGAGCAGTCAGTTTCCAAGTCTGGAAAACCAAAACTGCCCGCTAGCTTTTGACTAAACGTAATAAATGTGAAAAAACACACATAGTACGTGGACTGCTGAGGTTTGGGCAGAGCAGAGTGAAAATGCCTCTCATTGCTTAGAAGGTATCATTTCATGCTCGGAATCAGGAAACAGAACAAATTAAGGACAAGGACAAGCAAACACGCAGCAAAGGGAAAGCATAAACGAGGAAAGAATCTGCTTTGTGAGTGAACCACCACAAGACTCAGCCTTAAAGAAATTGATACAGGCTGGGACCTGGGACCCTTCCCTCAGTGCTTGCACCTGGACAAATGCCTCCTCCATAAACAAAATGCAAAGAAACTATAAGGGATTAAAAATTAACTGCACGCATGCCTGCACAGTTGGGGCAAATTATGAGCAAGATACAAAAAGACAAAAACCCCAACTGCCACTTCTGAGAAGTCAGAAACAAAAGCATGGTTACTGTACATGGTCCATGCACACAGCACCACCAAGGGAGTGAGCAAGCCACCCCCCCACACACACACACACACCCCTGGACCAACCCTACCCTCACCTGTATAAGGGACCAGCTCACTTGCCCCATCCCCTGTCTGGGAGCAAGCAAGGGAACCCGCTACTTGGTTTCGCTCCCTCCTGCTGCAGCAGAAGTCCCAATAAAACCTTGCCTGAATTTCTTCTCTGGCATCTTATCAATTTCTGTTGATTATGAGTGCTGTGCTAAGTCATTTCAGTTGTGTCCAACTCTGCAATCCCATGGACTGTAGCCCACCAACCTCATGTTCATGAGATTCTCCAGGCAAGAATATTGGAGTGGGTTGCCAAAGAAGTTCAAGAATCCTGATTAGGTAGCAAAATCAACTTAGATCCAATCAATTTATTAATCAGTGAGCAGCCAGGGAGGAGTGCTTTTTCAGCCAACTCCAAGCTTTGTCCATAAACCTAGTCTTCAGGAAGAAAAATATAACTGGGGGACTATGAGGGCGGGGGTAGACTAGCATTCAGGCTGCTGCTGTCCCCAGAACTGATGGTAGGAGAATGGGAGGACATTCCAGATGACAGAGAAAAGAACCAGCTAGAAGTCAGTCAGAAGGGAATACAGAATTTCACAGGAAGCTGGCCCCTGAGCCTGCAGACATAATTACCCTCAACAGTGAGCAACAAGGGGTCAAAGCCTCAATACTGCCTCTCAGAAATTGTTACATTCCCTTTAGTGCAATATGGCTAAGAACATACCTAATCCTGGTATTCTTTTCTAAGAATTGGGTAATCTGGAGGCAATGCACTTGAAGCAAGATGGCCCTTCAGTCACAGCATGTCTGTTTGCAACACATTATAGTGGTCGCCTCTTAAGAGTTACAAAAGGGGGATCCTATTCCCTACTGGAGATTTGGAAGGATCTGGTAGATGCAGGATTTAAAATTTAAATTATCTGAAAGAATCTTGAAGCTAAATTGGAAGGTTCTTGAAATTAATAGTGTCATGGTGATTTACGTGAGGTTGAAACTCTCATTACCAAAAAAGAAGAAGAGAACGTTTAAAATGAGATCAGAATCCAAAAATAGTAGAAAGATGAAGAACAGAGTCCTATTTTAGTGAAATTCACATTTTTGAAACTTTAATGAATAATCTTCAATCTAACCTATCATTAACATTTAGAGCGTACCTTTTGTGTAGTCAGGCGCCCTCTGCTGTCTTCAAGATGAAATCCAGAAGAGAAAAAAAGATGAACAATGCATCTACTCATCCTTACCAGGAACAATCAGTATAACAGGAGAGATGTTCTAAGTGTGCTACAGATGAAGTTGATCTCTGTACATAACCACCTGGAAAGTGATCATATTAAACCTGCCCACCCACTGCACAGAACTCCTGAGAGAATCAAATGAAATAAAATTTTTCAAAAGCTTTGAGAAATAAAAAGCAAAATATAAATTTAAGAGAGTCTGTGTGCTGCAAAGTGGGGTCACAATGGTTGTGGACTGACAGATGATCATTTCATTTAACAACATTCAGTGGTTACTACAACTTGGCAACGTTGTACCAGGACACACGAGATACAAAACAGAAGACACAGCCGATTTTGTTCTAATGAGACAAGCTTGATGGCATTCCTCAAATGCTTTGTGAAATGAAGCTGGGATTAAGGACAGAAGGAGGGGATGGGGGAGAATGGGAAGAGGGAAGAGAAGGGAAGGAGTGGCTTCAAAACCTTTGTTTCATGTGTTTTGTCCGGTTTTCTAGACATTTGAGGGAAAAGGGTAAATCCAGACTCTTTGCTTCATCATGGCTGATAGCAAAATTTTCTCCTTTCTGGGATTCAAGTGTTTAATTTCCAAATATTTGGAGATCTTTTTGTTATTTATTTGTATTCAATTCATTGATTTGAGAGCTATTCATTTCCCTTTAATTCTGTTTCAGCTGCATCCCACAAAATTTGATATTTGTGCTTTGATTTTCATTCCACTCGAGCTTCTTCCTAATTCCCTTTTTGATTTCTTCTTTGGCCCTTCGGTTGCTTAGAAGTGTGTTCGTTTGTTTCCAGATATTTGGAGATGTTCTAAAGATCCTTCTGGAAACTAATTTTCTTTTTCTCTAACCGCTTTTTATTTTTACCTTCCTCTCTATTATCCTGCCATTTCACTAAGATATGTTTGTTTATTTCTTTTTATACACCTTGCTTGGAAATGGCTGGTCCCCGTGAAGCCATGCATGGCAGCCTTACCGGGTCCAGGATTTCTCTGTCACCCTCCCTTCAGAACATGCTGCTGCTCCTTTCTCTTCTGGGGCTCCCTTCTCCTTTCCTTTGGCTTTCTTAACCTCTCTTCATTTCCCCTATTTTCCCTCTGTTTGTCCCTCTGTGCTGCACTTCTGGATAATCTCTCCTTCTGGAAAATTCCTCCTACTGGTTCATGAATTGTTTGCTGAACCCCATCAAATCTGTCTAATTTGTCCATATAACTTTTGATCATGATTAGTAATTTTCAAAGGTTCTGTTTTTCTCAAATCTGCTGGATAACTTTTATAGCTTTCAGTTCCCTGCAGACATTTCCGAGTGTGTCTTGTCCTTAGTGTAAGTATATCAATCCGTTTGTGCTGCAGTGACACTGCTTCTGTCTTGAAGAACTGTTTGTGAATAACCTTTGAAAGACTTCAGCCAGAGCATCTTTCTCCCAAGGGGAATTGCTTTTGCTGCTGCCAGACAGCCATGGGCACTGCCAGCTCGTGACATCCAGTCCTGATTTTCTTTTGGACAATCCAGGTGATGCAAATTGAGGCTGAAAATCCAAGGAAGGGCTGGGATGTGGTCACAGTGTCTCAGGGATATTGCCTTCCCACACTGCTTGGCACTGGGGTGACTTCCCCAGTTGCTGGGGTTCTGGGGAGCCAGCTTACTTCTGCTGTGTCAGGATCCTCAGAGAATCTCTGTTCATCTGCAGGGTATCTCCTCTCAGGTCCACCCCCCTGCCCCTGAGGATTTACTGAGCTTTCCTTGCACTTCAGGGCTTCCCTGGTGGCTCAGATGGTAAAGAATCTGCCTGCAATGTGGGAGACCTGGGTTCGATCCCTGGGTTGGGGAGATCCCCTGGAGGAGGGCAACCCACTCCAGTATTCTTGCCTGGAGAACCCCCATGGACAAAGGAGCCTGGCAGGCTACCGTCCCTGGGATTGCAAAGAGTCGGAACCACTGAGCGGCTAACAGCACTCCTTATACTTCAGGCTTGTTGAACTGAAGTAAAGTGGGGCAATGCCTGCGCATGCCCAGAGGAGCCTCATCCCTCAGCCCAGCCTCTACCCAATTTTTCACATGTACGTCCCGCTAGGTCCCCATTTGGTGATTCTTGACTCCTTGTTAGCTTTCTGATGCCATTAAGAAGACTCATTTCAACGTTTATCCATCATTTTCTAGTTTGAATAGGAGGATTGGTCCAAATAACCTAGTCTACCATACTACAGCACTGCTCAGTCTTTAAATGGATTTTTCAGAGTGTCATTAATGTATACTAAGTTTAAAATTTGGAAAATACAGGCACGTACGACGAAGGAAACCCCAAAGTCACCCACAGTCTTCCTTCCACTCACAAGCATCCTTAGCATGGAGGAAATTTCCTGCTGACTGATACTAAGTGAAGATCTGGGACTCCCCTGGTGGTCCAGCAGTTAAGAATCCACCTGCCAATGCAGGATCAACACAGGTTTGATCCCTGGTCTGATAAGATTAGATGCTGTGGGGCAACTAAGCCCGTGGGTCACAGCTACTGAGCCCTCACTCTAGACCCATCCTCTGCAAGAAAAAAAACCACCACAATGAGAAGCCTGCACAGATGCAACTAGAGGGCAGCCCCTGATCACTGCAACTAGAGAAAGCCCGCATACAGCAGTGAAAACCCAGCATCCAGCACAGCCAAAAATAAACAAATAATGAATTAATTTAGAAAAGCAGGTGGGGGGAGAAAAGCAAAGTTCCATGGTGTAGTTTCACTCAGCTGCCTGGCTCTCAAGTGCAGGGCCTCCTTCATTCTTGCTGTTGCCAGGCAATAGTGCAGGAAATGGAACAGAAGACAGAGGCATGCAGCTATGCTAACTGCAGCATCACAGCGAGTCTGGGAGCAAGCAGGGTGTGAGGAAGCTGAGGACCTTGCATGCTGCCCTGTGAGCCTGCAGCCATGCATCTGTTTACTAGTCACTGTATCCCCTAAACCGACCCAGATGCAGCCCGAAGCCAGCTCCCGTGCACATGGGGTTCGGAGGCACCAGCCTAGAGGACATGCAGTCTGTGAAACTGTTCCTAAGGTTAAATTTGTTTTTAAAAAGGTAAAACTCCTTGACCAAATAGTTGGCAATATTGGTAGCTCTTTGAGTTTTTAAATCCCTATAACATCACATGGGCTTCCTAGGTGGTGCGATGGTGAAGAATCCCACTGCCAATGCAGGAGATGTGGGTTCGATCCCTGAGTCCCTGGAGAAGGAAATGACAACCCACTACAGTACTCTTGCCTGGGAAATCCCATGGACAGAAGGAGCCTGGCAGACCACAGTCCATGGGGTCACAAAAAGTCGGACACGACTTAGTGTCAGCAACAACAATATCACCCTAACAACAATTCTGAGTCTCTGGCCCTTTAATCCTCCCTGACCCAGGAACCAGCTCAGCTTTCAGGCTTGACCATCTCACAGTCAACAACTTAGCTCAGGATTCATAGCTGTAGCCCCTTAAGTTTCAGCTGCCAGGTTTTGAAAACAGATGGCATTCACTAACCCTCCTAATTCTCCAGAAGGACTGTTCTGAGTACCTTCTCCACCTGGGAGGAGGCCACTTTCTAAAACCCTTCACAGAAACGAAGCCCAGAAACCCAAGTTGTGGGCGCATCCTCCCATCCTGGGCCACATTCTTGAATGATGCAATTAACAGAAAATATGTAAAATGCAACAAAGACTGCTTCTACGTCAAAACCTACCTACCTCTAACCTACTGTTGTTAGAGGCATTTAGAAACTGGATAGGAAAATTGATTAAGTATTGTCTGGTCTTTCAAAGGCATGCCATGAGTAATGTTCATGTTATCTGATTTCCGAGAAAATCAAGATTTTCCGTTAACGCATTTCCTCAAACCCGTATGAGCATACTTAAGAGCTTATTGCATCAGTCATCTGTGTACTGTCTCTTTTGTCCACTAGATGTCAGTCTCCTCAGGCTGTATCTTATTCCTCTTTGTATCCCCAGGACAAAAATTTTGCTCTCTCCTGTGTTACAAGTTAATAAATTATGAATAAACAGTGAATGAACAAAACTCCCCAAATGACAGTACAACTTAATGCAGGGAACCTTTGTCCAGCACGGTCAGAGTGAGGGTATGTTTCAGTTGGTTAAATATTTCAGAGTAACGACCTGCATATAGACCATTCATTCCCAAAGATGGAGAACCACACACATTTGTAACGAAAACTCAAGGGAGATAAAAATGAAGATCAAGAAAGACCTATTAGAGAGGAATGTAGGGCCAGTGAGTAAATGGGACGTAGGGCCCTTTGAATAAGATGCCTATCCTACCCACCCTGTGAAGCAGCTTTGATGGCAAGCTTGATCCTCTCATTGCAAACTTTTAACTCTGCTACTAAGGGATCTGGGGTCAGCTCTCACCCCAATTCCTATCTCATCAGTTCAGTTCAGTCTTTCAGTCGTGCCCAACTCTTTCCAACCCCATGCACTGCAGCACACCAGGGTTCCCTGTTCATCACCAACTCCCAGAGCTTGCTCAAACTCATGTCCTTCGAGTTGGTGATGCCATCCAACCATCTCATCCTCTGTCGTCTCCTTCTGCTCCTGCCTTCAATCTTTCCCAATCATTCTTTTCTAAGGAGTTGGCTCTCTCTCGTCAAGAAACTCTTTAGTTCTTCTTCACTTTCTGCCATAACGGTGGTGCCATCTGCATACTTGCTGTTTTTCCTTCCTCCCTTCTGTTGACTGAAAGTAAAAGACACAAGTTATACGTTGTCAGTTAAGTTTTATTTCCAAAAACATGGAGTTTTTAAAGTACCCTCGACATTCATTTCTCATATAAATGCTTTCTTCTTTGCAATCACCCTCTGTGTTTTTACAGTCTTTTAACTTTATTGAGGTTTTCAACAACTAAATAAAAAATTTCTTGGTAAATGTCACATTGCATTTGAAAATATGTGGGTTATTTTCACTTATCTTTTGATATTGATTTCTAACATAATTCCACAGTGATAATAGAAAGACTCTGTATGATTTCAACACATTTAGACCATGAAATTTTTGTACCTTGCTTTATGTCCATGGGTATGTTCCAGTGTCTCCTGGTCTATAGTCTATAGGAACTTGAATAGAATTTGTATCTTGCTATTGTGTGAAAATTGTATAAATCTTAGTTATGTTGAATCGGTTCACAGTGCTTTTAAAGTCTGCTATATCCTACTTTTCTGTGTGTTCATTCTATCAATTTTGAGAGTTTGAAACTCCAACTAAAAATCTTAATTCACCGACTTAAGCAAATAACTGTAATATATAGTGGAACTACGCGTAACTTTGTTCTGTAGTTCCCAAGTCTCCTGTAAATGTGTTATCATACTTTCATAATTTAAAAAACAAAAAGTTTTTTTTCGGGGATCTTCCTGAGGTCTACACCCGTCTCTCTCTCACAGGACTCTGAGGAACTGCTCCAAAGAGGTGAGGGAGGAGCCAGGATATATAAGAACTTTTTTACTGGAAAAAACATGTAATCAAGCACACAGAGACGGCGGCTAATCACAAAGGACAGCTGCCTCAAGTTAATGGTTTTACTGTGATTTTCTGTGTAGGAAAAGATGTGAGAATCTACGGTCATTGAAGGTTTTCCTTAGATATTTAACTGAACTGTCTGGGAGGCCTGCGTCCACAACATAGAGCACTTCCTGTTTTTCACCACCTGATTCCCGCCGCCCCCACCCTTCTCTGTTGGTGGGCAACTGCCAAAGGCTTGATCCCCATAAAGCTGGAGTGGCGGGAGACTTTTTTTTTCTTTACTCTCCTTTCCTCCCTTTCTTCTCTCTTTCCCCTTTCTCTCTCCACCCCTCTTCCTTCCTTAGTATTTTTTGCTCTGGCCTGAGAAGGAAGGCTTGGGGTGGGCAGAGGGAAATTCCACCTCGATGGGCCCTGCAAGCACTGGCAGTGCTGAGAGTGAAAATGTGTGTGTGTGCTAAGTTGCTTCAGTCACATCCGACCCTTTGAGACCCTGTGGACCGTAGCCCGCCAGGCTCTTCTGTCCATAGGATTCTCCAGGCAGGAATACTGGAGTGGGTTGCCATGACCTCCTCCAGGGAATCTTCCTGACCCGGGACTGAACCTGCATCTCCTGCATTGGCATGTGGATTCTCTACCACTGAGCCATCTGGGAAGCCCCCGTGGCTGAGTAAAAACAAAAAAAGTAGATTATTCAGGGAAATGGGTGTGAAGCAGGAGGGCAGGCGCAGGGTGCAAACTTTGAAAGAATGAGAGTCTGCGGACACAACATAAACTGACTAGAACTGTTAGGTAGTCAGAATAGGGAAAAGGAGTCCAAAATGGCGGTGGCTAAAAGACAAGGAAGGGAAAAGCCCGCGAAAATAGAGCAGAGGAAGGTCAGAGGAAGGTCTGAGGACCACAGTGAGGACTTCAGGTAGAACAGCGCTCCTGCCTAAGCCCAGTTTGCATAGGGCAGGCCCAGGGGGAAGAAAAAACATAAAAAGAGGAGCCAAAGGGCTGTCTCTCTCTCTCCACCCCGCGCGTGGGCTTTTTCTCTTTCTCTCTCTCTCCCCCACTCCCCCCAGCCCTGCGTGCTGGGGCGCTGCTCTCTTCGTGTCTTTGGGTTGACATGCCCTCATGCCTCGAAGATGGATTTTCCTGCTATTATCTAAATAAAATAGAGCTGTAACACTGAGGTGTAACACTGACTTGTCTAAGAGCTATAACACGGTCTGTCCAAGACCCGAGAGCTGTGACACGCCGAGGGGGCTTTAATGTCCAGTCACTCCAAATCTTTGTTGTGACGAGGCAAAAACCGAGGAGCATACACTCGCCTGACGGAACCAAATGGGTCCAAGATGGTGGACAAGCTGACTTCCACTAGATCTTGAGCCTCATCATATGCTCATTGTAACACACCCACAGGCCCTGTGACAGTTCCAAAGCTGACTGTCAAAGGCTAAAAAGTGGGTGGTGGCCCAGTTCTTGGGAATCTCTGCCTCTTCTCCAAAATAGTTTGAATAATCCTCCCACTCATTGGCCTATGAAATTATTTATAAAATTTAACAACACCATATTTGGAGGCCGGTCTACAATGGCTCACACTTGTCTGTGGAATGTGTTTCTCTCTAAATAAATCCACTCCTTACCTAAAACTTCATCTCTCACTGAATTCTTTCTCCAAAGAGACATCAAGAACCTGAGCATCATTAAGTCTTAAAGCCAGATGAATGATCTCGGAAGACAGTGGGATTTGGCCAGGTCCTGTTAGAGGGACACACTGACTGAAACCTCCCACCCTGACAGGCACCATAATAACAATTTGCATGAGTTATTTTATGACAGGAGGTCCTGGTAAGGAAGACGGAACTAATTACCCACCAACAACCAAAAGAGTTCAGGAAAAGTCAAAAGACACCATGTGTCCAACCATCTCCCAGAATCCTTCTTGCTGGCGTCCATCTTGGCTGAACAATGCGTGCACCACCAGGAAGGACCCTAAGTCAGAGTGATTGGCCAAAGAAAACCCGGAAACTACTCCTATCACCATAAAACCTGAGACTGAGCCATGTGGCAGAGCAGTTCTCCTGGGTTCCCTTACCCCGCTACCTCCTGCCGGGGCGTTCTTCCCAGTAGTCTCTTGCTTTGTCAGCACGTGTGTCTCCTTGGACAATTCATTTCCCAGTGTTAGACAAGAGCCCGCTCTCCAGCTCCAGAAGGGGTCCCCCTTCCTGCAACAGTTCGAGTCCCAGCCCCATGGGTTCAAGTCCCAACCTGAGGAACATGGTTTCAGGTGGTGGCTGATCAAAGCAAATGCCAGTGACATTGCTGTGAAGTTGTGCAAGGCCCCTGTGTTCCCCTGCTACCAGGACCCTCCCTCTGAAGCGGGACTCCACTGCAAGCCCTTGAATCACACTGAAATATCTGCTATCCTAGCCTCTCAAATAGCCTCTCTCCAGGATGACACCACCAACTAATGGTTGTATAAATAATGCAGATGCTCTGCATCACATGTCATCAGGGAAACGCAGGTTACAGCAGCTGGGAAACACCCCCACACACCGATCAGAATACCCCAGACCCAGGACACTAACACCCAAGGCTGGTGAGGAGGTGTTGCATATTTTCATGAGTAATGTTGGGGAAGACATTTTCCTCTACAACTTCTAGGTTCTTCTGGCTTGTATATGAATCAGATTAACAGGAGAAAAATCAAAGTTTAATAACATGTGTTCATAGGAGAGATCCAGAAAAACTGCACAACTCACCAAAATGGCCAAAACCCTCACCTTAAATATCATCTTCAGCTACAGACGAAATTGGATGATGAGTGGAGTGGTTTGGGACAGCAAAGGGGAGGAAGATAATTCACCTGGACTGTTTGCTGGGCCAGCAGAGACAATGGGACATGGAGCGGACTCTGATCACAGGCCCCACTGAGTCTCCCACCCCACCCAACCATATTCTTGTAGACATCTTTATGGACAGGCCTATTCTGGGAACAAGCCCTCTATCTAAATCCTTTGGGCAGTTGGAGAAAGGTCAAAATTTCTTCCTGAGGCTTTTAGGGCCTTGATTTGAAGTGATTTGCAGGCCAGAGACATTTTGGGTGGCAAATTTTGTTCCCCTACAGTAATGTATTTAAAAGAAACTACATAAAAAGAAAGCGAAACTGCTCAGTTGTGCCTGACTCTTTGGGACCCTGTGGACTGTATCCCGCCAGGCTCCTCTGTCCATGGGATTCTCCAGGCAGGAATACTGGAGTGGGTTGCCATTTCCTTCTCCAGGGGGTCCTCCCAACCCAGGGATCAAACCTGCATCTCCTGCTTTTCAGGCAGATTCTTTACCATCTGAGCCACCAGGGGGCCCAGTGTATTTAATGTTACCCTCCATTCATCCAAAAAGAGAAGCAAACCTGTAGGAGCAATGCTGTGAAGAAGTCAGGGCACAGTGGGTGGGGTCTCAAGAGCCAATGCCCACCTCCCAGAAGGTAGGTTTAGGGTGCTGTCTCTGGGACACAGACTTGAACCTATAGGCTTGAGTGTGTGGCACTAAGGCTCACAGCATCACTATAACCCACTTCGACCAACTTCTGTGCATTTGACACTAACAGTTGCTTCCTGGCTGGCAGGAGACCTCGTCTTCCTGGGATATCTCTGAGGTTCCCTGATAAAGACATGGAAACTTCTCTCCCAGCCTGGACCGGTGAGCAGGGACTACAGGTACACCACAAGGAAGTCAGCTCCACCCACAGCACACAGGGCAGTGTTCACATTGGCATATGTTTAGTAATAATAACAAGAGAACAAGCAAAAAAGAGAGAGAACCTGGTCACCAGACTTACCACATTAAAAATTACCAGGCACTGACAGTCCAGTATTTAAGACTCTGCACTGCATGGGACATGGGCTCAATCCCTGGTCAGGGAACTAAGATCTCGCATGCCCCATAGCGCGCGAAAAAAAATGACCAGGTACGATGTGAACCAGGCATCCACTCCATGCCCCAACTCCTCCTTACTTCTGACCCTTGACAAGAGGAGGCATTGAAGTGTCTGCTGTCAGCATTTCTTGGGCATAATAATGATGACTTGGTGATGATATTCTTAAAAGCAGAAGGGGGTGTCTCGTTTTGTCTGAGCACCAGGCCACTTTGATCCAAGGCTGGGCACATCCTGGCCATCACAGAGCCAGAGACGACCAGACCTTCTCCTGGGCCGGGGACTGGAGGACAGGAGGTGGACAAAGACTGAGAGATCTGGGCTCAGTGAGAGCAGATGGGGCCCCTTAGGGTTGAGGAGCAGTCCTGTGGTCCCAGTGGGCCACCAGCTCCCATGGCCCGGAGCCAGGCCCTGGACACGGGCTGTGGAAACAGTCCCCACAAAGTGAAAGGGGCCTGAGGAGTGAACTCACACCACGGCACAAACCCTCACAACCCCCAGCCTGCAAAGGCACCCAGGGATAGGGAGGGCCTGAGTCTATGGGGCACACAGACGGCATAGAAGCTGGGAGGAGCATTCAGTTCAGCTCAGTTCAGCCGCTCAGTCGTGTCTGACTCTTTGTGACCCCGTGGACTGCAGCATGCCAGACTTCCCTCTCCATCACCAACTCCCAGAGCTTGCTCAAACTCATGTCCATCGAGTCAGTGATGCCATCCAACCATCTCATCCTCTGTCGTCCCCTTCTCCTCCTGCCTTCAATCTTTCCCAGCATCAGGGTCTTTTCCAATGAGTCAGTTCTTCTCATCAGGTGGCCAAAGTATTGGAGCTTCAGCATCAGTCCTTCCAATGAATATTCAGGACTGATTTCCTTTACGATGGACTGGTTTGATCTTCTTGCAGTCCAAGGGACTCTCAAGAGTCTTCTCCAACACCACAGTCCAAAAGCATCAATTCTTCAGTGCTCAGCTTTCTTTATAGTCCAATTCTCACATCCATACATGACTACTGGAAAAACCATAGCTTTGACTAGATGGACCTCTGTTGGCAAAGTAATGTCTCTGTTTTTTAATATTCTGTCTATGTTGGTCATAACTTTTTTTCCCAGGAGTAATCGTCTTTTAATTTCATGGCTTCAGTCACCATCTGCAGTGATTTTGGAGCCCAAAATAATAAAGCCTGTCACAGTTTCTGTTGTTTCCCCATCTATTTGCCATGAAGTGATGCAATACAGGAACCTGCCACCAGAGGTCAGCCCTTCCCCTCCGGCCATGTGACAATGGCCTTGCATGGTCCCCGCGTGGCATCAGGAAAGAGCCTGCTCGAAAACTCCCGGCACCGGAAACAGAAGCACCCGCAGCTTTCCGTGGCTGGAACTGTGCCCCCCCGTGGCTGTCACACTGAAGATGGCCAGTCCCCAGGCAGGTGGCCAAGAGGGACCAGGACAGGAGGGGCTGGACCGGAGGTGGCTGGGAAAAGCGGCTCTTCAGAACTCACTTTCACCTCCCCAATGTGTTAGGAGCAGCGTAGGTTTTTTTTTTTTTTTTACTGCATTGTGTGGCTTGTGGGATCTTAGTTCCTGGACCAGGGGTCAAACCTGGACCCCCAGCATCAGCTTTGGCAGCTCAGGGTCTTAACCATTGGACTGCCTGGAATTCCCAGAAGTTGTGTTTTTAAGAGGGACTTCCATGCCGGCTTTGGGGTCATTTTACTGGGTGAACCGAGGTCAGACGGGCCTGCCGGCCTTCACACATATAGGACACAGGGGAAGGCCCGGCCCGAGCCCTGGGGCCCCAGGGTAGTGAATGGAAAGACGGTGGGAAAAGATTGTTTGCGATCCCTAGCATCAGCCACCCAGTGTCCTCAGGCATCCATGGAAACCTGTAAATGACTGTTTGCTCAACTGTTCTGAAAACAGATGGGCACCGGAATAGTCCTCCTTCCTGCCTGCCAGGTAAGGAGAGCCCAACCGGGGCTGGATGGAGGCCAACTGCTCGTTCTTAAAATCTTAACCTTCATCTCTGCCATCAAAGTCTGGAGAACGAGAGCCGACACGCCTCTCTGCTTTTGGCGCTCTACCCACTCAGCTCTACCCACGGGGTCTAAAATGGGCTCCTGGCCCTGCCCCCTGCCCTCCTGCCCTCCGCCCTGCACCTGTGCTCTCCCCTCCCCACACCTATTGCTTTCACCTTTGGTCCCCTCTTTTTTTTTTTTTAAATCAGATACTTTTGGAATACTTTTAGATTTACAAAAAAGTTGCAAAGATAGTTCTGAGTTTTTGCATGTTCATCTTCCAGGACATCAGTAAATCGGTAGAAATGGAGAAACCAACACGGGGACACGGGGATGTGACCATCAACTCAACTACAGACGCTGTTTGGATTCAGCTGGCTTCCCCATGAATGCCTGGTCCTGCTCAGGATCCCACGCAGGTCACGATGTTGCATTTAGAGGCCACTCACTTCTCAGGATGTGGTCTCTAAAGCACTCTGTGCGCGCCAGGTGTGCACCACACCCCCCTCACCACCACCACCAGATCCCCCCACTGCTGCTCTGGGGAGAAAACACGCCCTTGAGTGGAAGTCCAGATTGTCTCTGAAATGCCTCAGGGCTCCAGATGGAGTCAGCCGGGCCTTGCTTTGCCTGCTCCCAGCAGTCCCCACACTGGCCTTCCTTCATCCATCTCTCTGGGGTCCCCTTGGCCTCCTCTCAGCTCCCAGAGATGCAAAGATGCAGAGTTTTCCAGAAAGGGAATAGTCTCAAGTCTTGGGTGGCATTAAGGATTAAAGCTTTTCTGAGAGTCCTGATGCTTAGAGGTCACTCCTGTGACTCTGGCCCTTTCTACCCTGCCCACCCCTTCAGAGTCTCCCCTGAACCCCACAACTGGAGCACCCACACGGCATCATTTGAGACTCACTTCCATGCAGCAAGACAGGTCTTTACTCTAGAAAACGGGAGGGAATCTGTAAGTCTTGCTGACGCTAAATCTCCGGGTACCCTCGATGCCTTGGCCAGGGGGGTTCCACTCAAAGGTCAGAACAACCCCCGGGGTAAGGGATACAGAAACCAAAACATCCCCACCGGGCACCAAAGTGACTTGTCTCTCCTGCTTGCTGGGGGGCCACCAGCCACAGGGAGCCAGGAACGTTAGTTAGCGATTGCATCCATTCAATCCCCACTTCATTGTGATTGTGAAATGAGGCCAAAGCCAGGGATGAGAGGAGCACCGCTTTTCTGAATCAGTGACCGTGGTGGAAACCTCGATGACCTCGCAGGGCTGTGTCACTAACCGAGTCCCTGGCTCGGGGCCTCTTGGGTGGCTCAGACTTGGACAGACTGGACCGTCTCCTTTCCAGTCTTTCTGCGGTGGCCTCTGAACAGTATTGGGGTGGGAAAGCTGAGTCCCCTGCACACCTGGGAGGGCGGGGCTTGGGGAGGCATCGAGGCTGAGGGGCTGTGTCCCATGCCCACCCCGGGGGCAGAGGCTCCACCTGTGAGCTCCGTGCCCACGGCTGTCCCTCTCCTCCCTGCTCCTCCCCAGGCCCCAGACAGCTCATTCCACACGGCTGCCCCCGAAGTCATCTTTCCGTTTCCCTTCCCCTGCGCTGGCCCCGCAGAATACCCCTGGCTTTACTTTGTAAATCTGGGAACATCCGGAAACAGCACAAAGAACCGCTGAGTCTGCAGCCGGGACCTGGGGTTTCAAGTCCTGGGCTGCAAGGTCCTAACCCGGGCGGTTTCCTAACCCGGCAGAGGTCGGGAGCACGGTGACACCTGCAGCAGCTGCCAGCTCCTGCTCAGCTGTCCCCTGGCTCAGGGACTGTCCCTGCTCCTGGTTTCCTGTGGCCACCCCACATCCACTCCCACCTCCATTTACTCAGGACAATGAGACCCACCCCACCCTTTCCTACCACGTGGCAGTGAAGCAGAAGCTACCCCCAATCCTGGTGGTAAGAGGACTGGGTGACAGTCAGACGTCCGTGTGGGCTCCTGATGGTGACAGGTGCAGGGCTATGGGACCCAAAGGCCCCCGTGGGGCAGGCTGGATGGGGCCTCTGGGAACCTCTAACTGCTTAAAAAATAAAGGCTACTTTTCTTTTCTTGCTGCATTTGCAGCATGTGGGATCTTAGTTCTCTGCTCAGGGATCAAATCCAGGCCCCCTGCACTGGGAATGCAGAATAAAAGTCAACACACTACCTTAGATAAAATAGATAACTAACAGGGACCTACTCTATAGCACAGGGAGTTTTGTACTCAGTATTCTGTACTATCCTCCAGGGGAAAAGAATCTGAAAAAGAATATATATACTCTAAAAAGCCAGCCTCTGTGGCTTGGGTGACATCATTTCCTCTGGGAGCTCACTAGGGGTCTCAAGGACCCCTGGGATGACAAAATTAGAATGTCCCTTAATTAATTTGTCCCACAATCTTTGTTTCCTTTTCAGTTTAAAAAAACTTCTCTTTAACTTCTACTTCTCTTAGAGCGTTATTTATTGTGTTTATTTACTCTTGCATTCCTTGTAATTTAGTCTTCACGTAGGAAATGATTTTTTATCTTCTTTTGGCCATGTAGCATTTTCATTTTCCAACCAGGGGTAGAACCTCGGCCCCTGCCCTGGAAGCAAGGAGTCCTATCCACTGTACTGCCTGTCAGGGAAGTTTCTTTCCTGTTTTAAATTCTTTTCTTGAGTCTATCATTTCTGAGTTTTAAAAATTGACTTACAATGGTGTTTTTCTCAGGCTTTGTATCATTGTCTGAAACTTTTTAGCTCACTTTGAGACAGCGAGTTTCGGGTTTACTCTTTTCACATGCCTCCTTCTGAGTCTTCTCGTTCCTCCTTTCTAAGGAGTGTCACTCTGCTGCTTGTTCTCATTTTTCTTGTAGTAACTTGTGTATGGAATTTGACCTTGATCCTTTTCTGTTGCTTCTTATGTGAATTTAATGTTCATGAGCTTTTAGCAGGAGGCCTGGTTCAGAGACTTTTCCTGTTTCACAGACGCCCTCCTGCTGTTGGCCTCATGTGCTTGTAACACACAAAACACACACACACACACACATACACGCACACACGGTAAGGGTAACAACCCCCTCTCATCCACACCCTCCCCTCTCCATCACCCCTAACTGGCTATAGTTCCTCAACTTCATTCTAAAAGCCAGATGGATCTGTGGACCAGAGTGCAGTGTCAGGAGCTGCTCATGCTCTCTTCTTCTGTCCTGCATGGCCCACAAGTCTGCATTCAGCGCTTTCCTTGATTCCAACCCGGGACTCAGGCCTGGGAGGCAAGAGGAACCAAGACCAGCAGGGGCGTGAAGCTGGAAAGAAACTGCCTCCCAGACTTGTCAGGTCGGGTTGAGTGGGCTGTTAATCCACTGGAATGAGAGCCCAGCATTCTTGGGTCCCTCCGGCTGTTTCATTCTTTGGGAATTAGCACATAGGATCCTGCAAGTTTCAACAAATGAGGCCAGAAGAGGGGAGCGGGTCATGCCCCGAGCATCTGAGGTCGTGGTCCCTGATGGAACATGAGGTCCCTGCGTCCACGAGGCAGTCACGGGTCAGATTCAAATGTGCACCCCGTGCTATAAAGGAGGCTTAACGAGGAGGCAGAAATTCACTGTGTGAAACCTGTCATGTGCTCGCTGGGAGTGAGGGGTGTGGGTGAGGGGCTTCTGATGGCAGACGCCCATAGCAGCCCCCAGCCTCTCAGATGCTACATGTGATCATTCCAGGCGCCTTGGATCCTCTCCCATGGAAGTTTGCTTTTGGCCTCTTTGCCGGGCACACTGGGGTCTCCAGGTCTTCACATTATTTTCCATTTCTCTGCAGAACACAGAGAAGACTCGCCTCACTGGCCTTCCATCTGCTTGGCTGGTGAGCACATCTCTTCAGCTATAGGCAAAAATCCTGCAACATTGCATTCTCCGGAGATAATCTTCTAACTCGCTATAATTAACAAGCATGCCAGACTGTGTGAAGGTCCCTGGGCCTCAGGGCAGGCACAGCGAATGTGCTGGGACCTGGCCGTGGCTGCTTTCTGGGCTTGGCTGCCACTGGTCTCCGAGCATCACACCCTCTGGCTCCCCAAGGCTCTCCCACCCAGGAGGAACGGGCCTCACTCTGCTGCCAAGATGTGGGTGTCATTTGTCTCGTGGTCACAGAGCTCAGCCAGGCCATGGCTCCCCACCAATAAATATTATCGTCCGCTGCTGGTAGCCAAGGCCAAGTTGGGATCTGGGAGTGGAGGTCAGAGGAGCAAGGTTCCCAGATGGCACAGGGTTGGGGATGGGGGGACAAGGGAGAAGCAGGCGTCTCCCTCCCTGGTCACTGGTGAGAGTTGGCGGGAACGGCTTCTGCTGAAGTGGCAGAATGAAGGTCCAGGGGCCAAGACTTGGGCCCCGGCGCCAACACTGCCCCTTCTGTTGTCCCCAGCCGAGGCCAAGAGCCCTTTGTGTGTCTGAATAACTGGCTGAGGACTGGACGGCACGCTGTGCCAAGACCAGCGACGGGCCGGCTTGAGCTCGGCGGCCTCTGCTGGAATCCCTCGGCACTTCACAAACATTTGGTGAGCGTGGTCAGCGGGCTTTGGGCACTCAGAGGCTGAGGCGTTCACAGAACTCACAGCTGGTCCTCAGAGGGGGATGGACAGGAGCAGGTGCATGGATTCACAGGTAACCTGGGGCAATGAGAAGTGTGTGAATGAAGTAAACAGGTCAGCCCGGTAGGCAGGATGGGGTCTCCCGTGGGGCAGAGGCCAGAAGGAACCTGCTGGGGTGACTGGCGTCAGACACTGCTGTGCCCTGAAAGGGCGCTGGGGGCTTGGCAGGACAGCTTCCCACAGGGCAGTGGGTATGAGGAAGGGTTTGGACTTTGTTCTAAACACCAGGGCAGTACGCCGGGCTATGACACAGAGGGACATGCCACCTAGAGAAAGGGCACTATGGCCACTGCAGGGTGACAGGAGTCTGGGGAGGTGGGTAGAGTGACCATGACCTGACCTGGGGGGGACCTGTGGATGTGCAGCCTCACGTGGCAAAAGAGGCTCTCCAGGGGGATTAAAGTGAGGTCCCTGAGGTGAGAAATGGTCCTGGATCATCTGAGGGTCCCGAGGTCATCACGTGGATCTTTATCAGGGAGATGGGAGGTCAGGGTCAGAGGAGGAGAGGCGACAACAGAAGCAGAGGTCAGACATGGGGCCTCTAAAATCTCGAGGGGAGGGTCCATTCTTAACCCTCCAGCTTCTGGTGGCCAGCAGGCCTTGGCATCTGGGCTTGTAACTGCACCTTTCCAACCTCTGTCCAACTTCACATGGTCTTTTCCTCTCTGTGTCTTCATATCCTCACATAAAGTCACCAGTCACTGGATTTAGGGCCCACCCTCACCCAGCATGAGGCAGAATAGTGTTCCCCCGCCAAAAAAACATGTCCAAGTCCTGACCCTGGAGACCTGAGAATGTGACCTTATTTGAAAACAGGGTCTTTGCAGATCTAATTAAGTTACACACTCCAATGATGGGTATCCTTAAAGAGGCAAAAGAGGCATATTTGAGACGCACAGATGCTGACTCTTCCAGTGACCATGTGAGCACAGAAACAGATATTGGAGAGATACACCATCACCATAAGCCAGGAAACACCAGGGGCCGCAGGAGCTTGAAGAAACTGCAAGCGTTGGTCGCTTAGTCGTGTCCGACTCTTCGCGGCCCCATGGACTGTAGCCTGCCAGGCTCCTCTGTCCCTGGAATTCTCCAGGCAAGAACACTGGAGTGGGTTGCCATGTCCTTCTCGACGGGATCTTCCCAACCGAGGGATCAAACCTGGGTGTCCTGCGTTGCAGACAAATTCTTTAGCATCTGAGCCACCAGGGTGAAGCTGGAAGAAGCAGGAAAAGTTCGAGGATTAATCTTACTTATGTCAGCTTGACTGGGCCAGAGCTCTGTGTTCCAACACAATTCTAAGTATTTCTCTGAGGATGTCTTTGGATGAAAGTAACATGTAAATTTGTGGACTGAGTATGCAGATTGCCTTCTGTAGTGTGAGTGTGCCTCATCTAATCTGTCGACGGCCTGAATAGAACAAAAAGGCCAACCTCTTCTGAGTAAGAGAGAGTTCTTCCTGCTCAGTGGCCTCGGAACTGGGACAACAGTTTTCCAGGGAACCTGGAGGAAGCGACTTGGTGCCTGTGGCGACCATAGGAGGTTGGTAGCTTCCATTTCCTGTCCTGGGATAGTCACTCCTGGACCCCAGAATTTCCCTGTAAGTCCTCTGACCACAGGGAGACCCTCAGGGTCTGGGAAGCCCCGTGGAAAGCCTGCATGGAGAGAAAGCTGTCTGTACAGCCCCCAAAACTCTAGCCACACTAGCCTAGGACCAAGAAGCAGGAGATGATTCTAGACTCTAGGTCTACCTGCCCCGTGATTGCAGCTATGTGAGACCCTAGGCAAGAGGTGCCTGCTGAGCCCAACTGCCTGGAGCCAGGAGCCCTCATAATAAATTGCTTTAAGCTGTTAACCTTGGGGCTGATTTTGTAACCAAGCAGGAGGACCCTCCGGGGGCCCTCCGGGCACAGGCCTTCCTCTTTATCCTCTGCTTTAGCTCCTCTCTGATGTACCTGTTGAATAGATAACGATATCTGATGCATATTTCCTGAGTTGTTTTGCAGACATGAAAACCCCCCACCAAATGGAAGATGTAACTACTTGATGACCATGAGCACACAGCCCTAGGCCTCCTGGAGCCTAAGGACTGATAATGTTAACTTCTGTGACACTACCCTAATTACCTCACCACCAGCCAAGCAGAGAATTGTGCACAAGCTGATCACAGACCCTGTGACCTGCCTCCTGGCTTTGAAAAATGCTTTGCCAAAAACCCTTCAGAGAATTTGGTGCTTCCCTGGTGGCTTAGAGGTTAAAGCGTCTTGCCTGCAACGTGGGAGACCTGGGTTCGATCCCTGGGTTGGGAAGATCCCCTGGAGAAGGAAATGGAAGTTCACTCCAGTATTCTTGCCTGGAGAATCCCATGAATGGAGGAGCCTGGTGGGCTACATACAGTCCACAGTATCACAGAGTTGGACTTCACTTTCACTTTCTTTCTTTAAGGCCCAAGCCACCTGTCTCCTTGCTTGGCCCTGGCATAAAACTTCCTCTGCTTTAAACTCCCACGTTTCAGTAGGTTTGGCCTTGGCATGTGTGTCCTCACTGTACATAGGGCACAGGAACTTGTGCTAACAATTTCTTCCACGGCAACAGCTAGAGCAAGTAAGTGGCTTGGTGAGAACTTGAAGTCTTCCCCACTGGGGAGATGCTCTGGGCAGGGACAACCCCACAGGGAGGCTTGGCTCGTGGACGGCCTCTCTGATGGATACCCCACCCTCTGCTGGAGGAAGTCCAGGCCAGGGGGCCTTTGTGCAGTGCACGAACTGTAGCACTGTACATGGCATCCCCGCGTGGAGGCCTCACCACACACAGAAGGAGGTGGGAAATGTCTCCACCAGTGTCCCCACCACCCCTCCACTGCGTCCATCACTCACTCATCATGGGGCCCCTCCCTCATCCTGACCTGTTTTGGCTGCCAGGGAGCGTAGCCAAACATGGAGCCAGGGGAAGGTGCCAGCAGAGGCAGGCCTGAGTGCCAGGAGAGGGCGGAGGAGGTGTAGGGAAGGTGCCAGCAAGGCCCTGGGGCCCGTGGGCCAGGACTTGACCCCTCCTCTGGGGCACAGGTCTGTAGTCTCTGCTTGTCCCAGCCTCGTCTAGCCCAAGGTGAGCCCTTTTGAAGTCTGTTGCTGGGGACGATTAACAGGAGCCCCGATCCAGGACCCAGTAGCACTCCCCCACCCTGCACCCCTCTGCTGCAGGGGGGTGTGCCTCCCGCTGCCCTCTTCCTGGCCTCCTTGGCCCCTGGTGTCACAATCCAGGCTCTTGTCTGGGCCTGTGAAGCTGGGTGCTGGCGCCTCTCTCTGCCCCTCCAGACCCCAACCCCGCTCCCCCACCCTCTGCAGACATCCCAGGGTGCCCTTGCCTTGGGCGGTCCTGGCTTCTGCCCTTGCTGGCCCTCATCTCGGAGGGTGGCCCCTCTGTGGGCACCGCCTGCCCCACCAAGCCCCTGCTGGTGGGGAACTGAAGGGAGAACAACAGCTTTGAGCACAGGTGAGAAAAGCCTCGACTTCACTCTGACTCCAGAAAACCCGCAAGAGATGTGGAGTAAGGGGCCTCCACCAGGAGAGGGTTATCCTCTGTATTCCGCATCCTCGGCCTGATGGGGGGTGCGGGGCAGAAAGAGGAAACCTGCCCTCTTGTCCTTCCTCACCGGACGCCGACGCTTCACAGTTCACATCGGGGCCCTGCATGGCCCTGCCGGCCTCATCTGCCTGCCCGGCTGTGGCGGTGGGGACCTGGGGCAGGTGACCCGGCCTCCCCAGAGTCTCACATCCTTCCGTGTAGTGACAAGAGCAGAGTGTGACTAATGCCCACCGCTCGGCGACAGAGGCTGTCCCCTGACCAGACCCCAGGCAGGCTCCTCTGAGCGCGTTTTCAACGAGGCCTCATCCTTGGGCACATGCTCAGGTGCCTGATTCCAGCAAGAAGTCTGCTTAGTCAGCTCAGCCAGCAACGCCCACCTTGGGATCTGACCCCCTCAATATACAACCCAACTAACTCCTCCTCCCTACCCTTCCTGGAGGTCTCTGACCCCCTGGGCTGCCTCCAGCAGGAGGCCTGTTGGCTAGAGTCCCCTCCCCTCCCCTTTGTCCCCTCCCATGACTTTTCCACCCAGTGACCCCACCTGCCCCTCAGCCGTGACCCTCCCTTCCCGACACTGTTTTCTGGGCTGAGCCTAGTGTCTCTCCCTCCTGCAAATCCCTCCCTACACCCGCTGTCTGGAAGGGTATCCCCCACAACTTTACCATGTGTGATGGGTCATGCTTACCTTGAAGACCGACTGACCGACTGTGGTTCACTTTGGAGGGAAGGAAGGGAGTCAGAGTCCCGGGTGCCTCGAGCTGGAGGCAGCAGCCTCTCTCCCCACCTTCCTGGGAAACTCTGACTTCTGAGAAGGAGACTTCTGTGCTCGGGACGCCAGAGCAGCTGCTGGGGGCCCCTTGGGAGACCTCCAAGAGGACCCATATGAGCCCACCTGGCCAGGGAATATGTATTCACGTCGGGCGGTGAGGAGCAGCTTCCACTCCTGGGGAGCCCCCTCCCTGCAGCCGGACCTCGAGGAGGGCAGCAGAGCCCAGGCCGAGGGCAATCAGCCTCCAAAGATGCCACAGCAGAGAAGCCCGAGGGCCGGGGTGATGTGGACGTGGCACTGGACCCCAGAGTGGCAGGACCAGGCCAGACGGGACAAGACGGGAGGTCCGCTGGGCAGAGTGGGGGAGGAGAGCTAGGGGTCTCCAGGCCAGCACCCTCAGGATGCAGGGTGAAGGCAGGTGGCAGTTTTGACTATCAACACCTGTGGAGGGCAGTGCCGTGGCATCTGGGAGGTGGAGACCAGGCATGCTATTAGACAGCCTACAGTGCACAGGATGCCCCCGTCAGACCCCCAGGTTCATGTGGGGGTCAGGAACCCCTGCCATTGCCGCGGACTCTTCACGCAGGCAACTGTGACACCAGACATTCGTGTGGTCAGCGCCCCCACCCCGGGCACAGCTAGGCAAAGTCGCCCTGGCTCTGCAGTCATTCTGCTCCCACATCTCGGAAGCCTGGCCAATCCCAGGGCCTTGGAGCCCCTCCCAGAGTCCCCGGCGACGCTGAAGCGGGGCTTCTGTCCCTCCTGGGAACCTGCCCCCTCCCTGACAGGAGGCATCTGGGGAGATGCTCCCGTGGTCACTGGGGTCTTCCCTCGCCCTCTGGGCCCGCCCGCAGCGTTGCTCGGGGGCTCCAGGAGGGTCCCCCTCCCCCTCCCGCAGAATTCCAGCCCGCCCGCCGGCTCCCCACCGAGCCGAGCGCTGGGCGGCGCCACTTCCCGCCGGCTCTTTCCGCGACCGTTGCGGCCGCCTGTTCACTGGCACTTCCCACTTGAACTGCTGTTCTGGGAGGCGGCGCAATCCGAGAGCATCTTGCATCAGCCGCCAGCCTCTGCAAGACGGGGAGGGGCGGGGAGCCTGCCCCCGGATTCACTGATGCCAGGAGACCAGCGCGTCCCTGAGGGCTTCTTTCTCTACAGAACGTGCTCCATCTTTTCTGCCCGGTCCAGCCCTTGTGTAACCGGAGACCAGGCAGCGATGGGCCAGCGCTGCAGCTTGGAGCGGCTCCAACAGGTGCCCACCTCCACCTGGCTCTGAGTCACCTCCCTGCACAGAAGGGCAGGGGAGGGCAGGGCAGGGCGAACAGGACCCGGGAGCCAAGCCTGGTGTCTGCAACTCGGTCTGATGCAATGAGGTCTTGGAGCGGGCAACTGTGTGAGGGCGCGGATGTGCAAACCAGGAGGCTGGCACGGCAGGGATGAAGAAGAGGCCTCTCCTGGGGAGCAGTTCTGATCAACCCCTGAAAGGCACGGGGCGGGGGGACGATGCTTTGGCAGTGCCTGGAGATACTTCTGGTTGTCACAGCTTGCGGGGGTGGGGGGAGTTGTTACTGGCATCTAGTGAGTGCAGCTCAGAGATGCTGCTCAGTAGCCTACAGTGCATATGGCACCCCCCCCCCCACCACGCTCCACCAGCCACAGACCGATTCGGCCCCAGATGTCCATAGCCAAGACGGAAATGCTGGCTCAGAGGAAGACAGCTATATTACAGCCATTGTTTACGTCTGTCCCTGACACAGAACAGCAAAGTGGTGGTGCCCACGCAGCTTAGTCTCCATCTCAGGCCTACCTGGATGACAGCAATCCATTCATTCCCCCTTCCCCCTGTCTCTCTCTGGGGCCTTTACACCTATAGGGCCTCTTTGTGATGCCAGCTGCAGGCAGACCCTAGGGAGCACAGGTGTTTGGACCAGGGCACATGTCACCCTATTCTAGGGGTTCTCTGATGCGGTGGCTTTATGTGGGTTACTTTGTTCTCAGGGATGGTCTGTATACCGGCCAGGAGTTGAAATCTCATGTCTCCAGGAGCTGGAGCCAGAAGAGAAAGGAGTTGACTGGGTAGGTGGAGGTGATGGTTATGGTAGGTAGTTAGAATAGGGAAAAGGAGTCCAAAATGTCAGTGGCTAAAAGACAAGGAAGGGAAAAGCCCGCGAAAATAGAACAGAGGACAGTCAAAGGAAGGTCTGAGGACCGGAGTGAGGACTCCAGGTAGAACAGCGCTCCTGACTAAGCCCAATTTGCATAGGGCAGGCCCCGGGGGAAGAAAAAAACAGAAAAAGAGGAGCCAAAGGGCTCTCTCTCTCTTTCTCTCTCTCTCTCTCTCTCCCCCACGCGTGCATGCGCTCATGCGCTCTTTCTCCCTCTCCTGCGTGATGGGGCGCTCTTCCCTTCACATCTTTGGATCGATGTGCCCTCACGCCTCGAAGATGGATTTTCCTGCTATCTTCTAAATAAAATAGATCTGTAACACTGGGCTGTAACACTGATTTGTCTAAGAGCTATAACACGGTCTGTCCAAAACCTAAGAGCTGTAACACACCAAGGGGGCTTTGATGTCCGTCACTCCAAATCTTTGTTGTGACGAGACAAAAACCGAGGAGTATACACTCACCTGACATCTACATGCCCGGGGAGCTGCTGTGCTCACCAGCCAATTCAGTCCCTGGGGACGGAGACTGACATTGCTAGATCCTTGGGTGGGTTTTGTTTTTTTTTTTTAATTTTAAGAAAAACAGTTAGAATGTTTATTATTTTTTAATGTAAAGTTTACTGATTTTTTAAAAAATCACAAATAAGGCTTTTAATTATTTAGCTTATTACAGTACTCACATAACAGAAACTGACAAATCCATATTATTGTTTAGTTGCTATGTCATATCCGATTCTTTGCGACCCCAGGGACTGTAGTCACCGGGCCCAGGAGAAAGGAGCAGTGACCCCACAAGAGACTGACCTGGACTTGCCTATGAGTGTCCAGGAGTCTCTGGCGGAGGTGTGGGTCGGTGGGGGCCTGCTGCAGGGTCAGGGGTACCTAGTGTGGGAGTGCATGCACGGGACCTTTTAAAGGAGGTCGCCATTATCTTCATTACCTCTGCCATAGTTTGGTCTCAGGTCAAACAATGGGGAGGGAACACAGCTCCACCCATCAACAGAAAATTGGATTAAAGATTTACTGAGAATGTCCCCGCCCATCAGAACAAGACCCAGTTTCTCCGCAGTCAGTCTCTCCCATCAGGAAGCTTCCATAAGCTTCTTATCCTTATCCATCAGAGGGCATACAGAATGAAAACCACAATCACAGAAAACTAATCAAACTGATCACATGGACCACAGCCTTGTCTAGCTCAATGAAACTGTGAGCCATGCCATGTAGGGCCACCCAAGACAGAGGTGTCATGGTGGAGAGTTCTGACAAAATGTGGTCCACTGAAGAAGGGGATGGCAAACCACTTCAGTATTCTTGCCTTGAGAACCCCATGAACAGTATGAAAAGACAAAAAGATATGACACTGAAAGATGAACTCCCCAGGTCAGTAGGTGCCCAATATGCTACTGGAGGAGAGTGGAGAAATAACTCCAGAAAGAATGAAGAGACGGAATCAAAGCAAAAGCAACACACATTTGTGGATGTGACTGGTGACAGAAGTAAAGTCCAATGCTGTAAAGAACAATATTGCATAGGAACCTGGTAGGTCCATGAATCAAGGTAAATTGGAAGTGGTCAAACAGGAGATGGCAAGAGTGAACACTGACATTTTAGGAATCAGTGAACTGAAATGGACTGGAATGGGTGAATTTAACTCAGATGACCATTGTATCTACTACTGTGGGCAAGAATCCCTTAGAAGAAATGGAGTAGCCCTCATAGACAACAAAAAGTCCAAATTGCAATACTTGGGTGCAATCTCAAAAATGACAGAATGATCTCTGTTCACTTCCAAACCATTCAGTATCACAGTAATCCAAGTCTATGCCCCAACCAGTAATGTTGAAGAAGCTGAAGTTGAATGGTTCTATGAAGACCTACAAGATCTTCTAGAACTAACACCCAAAAATGGTATTTTTGGGTGTTGGATGGGTGGATGTCCTTTTCATTATAGGGGACTGGAATGCTAAAGTAGGAAGTCAAAAAATACCTGGAGTAACAGGCAAATTTGGCCTTGGAGTACAAAATGAAGCAAAGCAAAGACTAACAGAGTTTTGCCAAGAGATTGCACTGGTCATAGCAAACACCCTCTTCCAACAGCACAAGACAAGACTCTACACATGAACATCACTAGATGGTAAATACAGAAATCAGATTGATTATATTTTTTGCAGCCAAAGATGGAGAAGTTATATACAGTCAGCAAAAACAAGACCAGGAGCTAACTGGGGCTCAGATCATGAACTCCTTGTTGTCAAATTCACACTTAAATTGAAGAAAGTAGGGAAAACCACTAGACCATTCAGGTATGACCTAAATCAAATCCCTTACAATTATACAGTGGAAATGACAAATAGATTCAAGGGATTAGATCTGATAGACAGAGTGCCAACTATGGACAGAGGTTCGTGACATTGTATAGGAGGCAGGGATGAAGACCATCCCCCCAAAAAAGAAATGCAGAAAGGCAAAATGGTTGTCTGAGGAGGCCTTACAAATAGCTGAGAAAAGAAGAGAAGCTAAAGGCAAAAGAGAAAAGGAAAGATATACCCATTTGAATGCAGAGTTCCAAAGAATAGCAGAGTTGAGAGTATGACTATAAAGAAAGCCAAGTGCCAAAGAATTGATGTTTTGGACTGTGGTGTTGGAGAAGACTCTTGAGAGTCCCTTGGACCACAAGGAGATCAAACCAGCCCATCCTAAAGGAAATCAGTCTTGAATATTCATTGGAATGACTGATGCTGAAGCTGAAACTCCAATATTTTGGCTACCTGATGTGAAGAGCTGACCATTGGAAAAGACCCTGATGCTGGGAAAGGTTGAAGGCAGAAGGAGAAGGGGATGACAGAAGATGAGATAGTTGGATGGCACCACCAACTTAATGGACATGAGTTTGAGCAAGCTCTCGGAGTTGGTGATGGACAGGGAAGACTGGTGTGTTCACAAAGAGTCAGGCTTGAATGAGCAACTGAACTGAACTGAAAGAATAACAAGAAGAGATAAGAAAGCCTTCCTCAGTGATCAATGCAAAGAAATTGAGGAAAACAACAGAATGGGAATGACTAGAGATCTCTTCAAGAAAATTAGAGATACGAAGGGAATATTTCTTGCAAAGATGGGCACAATAAAAGACAGAAATGGTATGGATCTAACAGAAGTAGAAAATATTAAGAAGAGATGGCAAGAATAAAAATACACAGAAGAACAGTACAAAAAAGATCTTCATGACCCAGATAACCACAATGGTGTGATCACTCACCTAGAGCCAGACATCCTAGACTCTGAAGTCAAGTGGACCTTAGGAAGCATCACTACGAACAAAGGTAGTGGAGATGAGGGAATTTCAGGTGAGTTATTTAAAATCCTAAAAGATGATGCTGTGAAAGTGCTGCACTCAATATGCCAGCAAATTTGGAAAACTCAGCAGTGGCCATTCCAATCCCAAAGAAAAGATCAGTTTTCATTCCAATCCCAAAGAAAGGCAATGCCAAAGAATGTCCAAACTACTGCACAATTGCACTCATCTCACACGCTAGCAAAGTAACGCTCAAAATTCTCTAAGCCAGGCTTCAACAATGTGAACCATGAAGTTCCAGATGTTCAAGCTGGATTTAGAAAAGGCAGAGGAACCACAGATCAAATTGCCAATATCTATTGGATCACCAAAAAAGCAAGAGAGTTCCAGAAAAATGTTTACTTCTGCTTTATTGACTGTGTGGATCACAAAAACTGTGGAAAATTCTTAAAGAGATGGGAATACCAGACCACCTTACCTGCCTCCTGAGAAATCTGTATATGGGTCAAGAAGCAACAGTTAGGACTGGACATGGAACAACAGACTAGTTCCAAAGGAGTACATCAAGGCTGTATATTGTTATCCTGCTTATTTAATTATATTCAGTTTAAATAACTTATTTAATATCATGAGAAATGCCGGGCTAGATGAAGCACAAGCTGGAATCAAAATTGCCGGGAGGAATATCAATAATACGCAGATGACACCACCCTTATGGCAGAAAGCGAAGAAGAACTTAAGAGCCTTTTGATGAAAGTGAAAGAGGAGAGTGAAAAAGTTGGCTTAAAACTCAACATTCAGAAAACTAAAATCATGGCATCTGGTCCCATCACTTCATGGCAAATAGATGGGAAAAGAATGGAAACAGTGAGAGACTATTTTCTTGGACTCCAAAATCACTGCAGATGGTGACTGCAAGCATGATATGAAAAGACGCTTGCTCCTTGGAAGAAAAGCAATGACCAACCTACATAGCATATTAAAAAGCAGAGACATTACTTTGCCAACAAAGGTCCATCTAGTCAAAGCTATGGCTTTTCCAGTAGTCATGTATGGATGTGAGAGTTGGACTATAAAGGAAGCTGAGTACTGAAGAACTGATACTTTTGGACTGTGGTGTTGGAGAAGACTCTCGAGAGTCCCTTGGACAGCAAGGAGATCCAACCAGTCCATCATAAAGGAAATTAGTCCTGAATATTCATTGGAAGGACTGATGCTGAAGCTGAAACTCCAATACTTTGGCCACCTGATAGGAAGAACTAACCCATTGGAAAAACCCTGATGCTGGGAAAGATTGAAGGCAGGAGTAGAAGGGGGCAACAGAGGATGAGATGGTTAGATAGCATCACCAGTTGGTGAAGGACATGAGTTTGAGCAAGCTCTGGGAGCTGGTGATGGACAGGGAAGCCTGGCATGCTGCAGTCCACGGGGTTGCAAAGAGTTGGACATGACTGAGTGACTGAACTGAACTGGACTGTAGTCTGTCAGGTTTGTTTGTCCTTGAGATTTCCCAGGCAAGAATACTGGAGTGGGTTGTCATTTCCTTTTTCACCAATTTTTAAATATTAATGAGTATTATTTGAAAATACTATATGCAGGGGGAAGTAGCCCCTGGTCCCCTATCAGCTGACCCTGTGCTGGTCAGGCAGGTCCCAGTGCCCAAAGTGACCGTGATGCCACCTGCTCAACTGAGAGCTGTTCCCACATGGTCCAGGCAACAAGCTGTGATGGACTGTATCACTCATCCGCTGAAGGACACTCACTCCAGGGCTCGAGGCTGAGAACATGTGAGAAGGGGGTGTGAGGTAGGAGGCAGCGACCCAGGATCTAGTCTATGGTTGTGAAACAGGAGGGAAGAGGATAGGGCACAACCTTTAAAAGAATGACATAGCTGTAGGACAGGACATAAACTGATTAAAATCCACCAGGACCAAGATGGTACAAGATTTGACTTTCATTGGACCTTGAGTCATCCAGACTTCGCTGGTGGCTCAGGAGGCAAAGCGGCTGCCTACTATGCAGGAGACCTGGGTTCAAACGCTGGGTCGGGAAGATCTCCTGGAGAAGGAAATGGCAACCCACTCCAGTATTCTTGCCTGGGAAATCCCATGGATGGAGGCGCCTGGTAGGCTATAGTACATGGGGTCGCGGAGAGTCGGACAGGGCTGAGCGACTTCACTTTCACTTTGAGCCTCATCCTACACTCATTGTAATACCTCAACATGGGCTAGGTGACACACCCACCGGCACCCTGAAGTGTCCCTTCCCTGAGAGCCAGAGGGAGCCCAGGTCTCCTGAGCATGAACTGCTCATATTTCTTTCTCGGCTGTCTGATTTCCTGGGGTTTCCCAAACCCTGGCCATCCCACGACTCAATCAACCCCCTCACTTTCTCTTTAGCTGCTTGTCCTCTCAATATTTTTCTATAAATTGACTCACTTTATTTACTTAAAGGGAAAACCAGACATAAACAGAAGCTAACTGTAAAAACAACATGAACCAAGCACCACCTTAGATTTGCAGGGGAACAGAATTTGTCCCCCAAATGTGTCTTTTTGGAATCTTACTGTAAGCTGGTTATTTTCCGGGAAACAGCAGACATGGGGGGGAAACTCTGAAAAGCAAGTAAAAGTTACCTTTGTGCTAGAAACACTGATATTTGTAAGAGAAATCTCCAGCTGCAAGGTGGCCTTCCCCTCTGTACCAAGAAGGAAAGAACTGTGTCTTCAGAATGTCACTGAGGAGGAAGTCATGACCTAAATCTGCATCAGTCTCACTCTGGGTCTCTGGGCTTTTCCCTTCTAAGCCCCGCACCTGGCTCTCCCCCACACTCAACATCCTCTTTTGTCTTTAGCTGAAAAGATTATTTAAGGTGAGGGTTTTGGCCCTTATACTTTTATTTGAATTTTCTCCTATTAGTCAGTTTCTTGTCAGTTTTAATTCCTAGACCATTCACAAGAACCTAGAAACATAGAGGAAATCTTCCTCCAACCATAGACACTAGCAGGTCTGGCTGTTTTGCCAAAGAATCGGAACTCCAGGTCTGCCAAAAAGGAGATTCACAAATGTTGAGAGGCGTCCTAACTGGAGCTCTCTAGATACCACTGGAGGGGCTGTGAAGGGGCGGATGAGGGCAGGGCACCTTCGGTGGGGCTGCCATGCCTCTGGCTACCTGGCTTAGCTGGCTGGCAGTGCCTGGGAACCAGGCCCCCTCTCCCTCCTAACTGGGAGCCTGAGGCCGGGGAAGGTGGGGTGAGAGCTGGGCCAGAGCATCCAGTCAGAGCAGAGGAGGGGCAGGTGACGAGCACCTGCACCCCCAGGCATGTGCACCAAAAAAATCAGAATGGGTGTCGGAATCATCACTGATCACCACGGCAAAGCAGAAACAGCCCAGAAGTCTGTCCACTGAAATGATAATACTCCAGCCAAACAGCAGAATACCACTCACCCGTCAGAAGGAATAAACACTGATACAGCTACGAAGTGGCAGACCCTTGACATCATGCTGAGTGAAGGAAACCATCACGAAAGCCCACATGTCGCGTGGTTCTGATAGCTCATGGTGAACGGTGTCAGATTTGTGATCTCTGAAGATTTAACTTCGGGGCCAGGGACCAGGCTTGATCACTCAAGAGCTTTTGCATAGCAGAGTTTTATTAAAGTATAAGCAGGGACAGAGAAAGCTTCTGACATAGACATCAGAAGGGGGATGGACTGTGCCCCCCTTGCTAGAGTTTGCAAGGGAGTTATATTTATTACAATAAATCAAAAGAATGTCTCAAGGTTGTAAAAATTTTACCAGGCCTACTCCCATAATTTACATTTTTTAAGATAACAGGATTAGCCAGAATGTTTTCAGGAAGGAGAGATTGTCCTCAAGTAGGATACATTGTTTTTATAAAATCCTTAGTACAGAGTTTAAACTGAGCTGTTTGTTGTGTAATCATCAGTTCACGGCTTAAAGAAAAAAAGGTTTTATGTGACTAGGAGTAAGGAATATAAAGAAAAAAAAAGATGTTTGTCCTTTTCTCCTCCTTGAGAATTCCAGACCCCTATTTCCTCCTTGGGGACCCCGGACTTCTTATCAACCTGCCTAGGAATTGACTCAGTTCTGCATGTGTGAAACATCCAGAAGTGGCAAGTCCAGAGCAACAGTGCAGGGACTGGGACAGAGGATGGGGGGTGACCACCAGTGGCTACAGCGGTTCCTTCTGGGATGACGGAAACGTTCTGCGACTAGATGGAGGTGCTGGTTGTACAACACTGTGAAGGTACTGAATGCCACTGAATTGTAATTTTAAAATGACTGATTTTACATTACATGAGTTATTCCTTTTTTTTTTCGCTGCACTGCACAGCTTGCAGAATGTCCATTTCTCAACCAGGGATGGAACCCAGGCCACTGCAGTGAAAGCACTCAGCCCTAACCACTAGGCAACCAGGGAACTCTCTACACCTCGATTTAAAAGTTTTTTAAAAACAAATTTTTAAAAAGAAAGAGGCTCGGGGAGAGAAGAGACAGAGATGGCTTATGGCCTGAGACTGACGAGAAGCTCAGTGCAGTGGGCTCCCCCAAGCCCCCCAGGGCAAGGGCCATTATGCTCAGCCAATTGCTCTGGCCCCCAGAAGACATAAGGAATGAACACAACAGGGAGAATAGGGACCCTGAGGCCCAGGCCTGCGTTTGGTGGTGACCCCTCCTCCATCCCCCAGGCCCCCCGGGGACATTTTTGCTGCTTCTCCCCCAACCGCCGCCATCCTCTGACCAGCGGCTCCTCGCCCGGCCACGTGGCCCACAGTGAAGAAACGAAGTGCGGCCAGTGTCCAGGCTGACAGAGACATCCTGAGGTCACCGTCTCTCTCCAGAGACTCGTGGACACCCACACACACACCCGAAGCAGGGAGGTGACAGCCGTCTGCCAGCTCATCTGAATGGTGGCGCCCACATAATCCTCCTGCTGGACGGGAGATTCTTCCCCTTTGGAAAAATCTACTCATGTGGAAATTGATGAGGTTGGGGTGTGGGGGGCTGGAGTCCAGTCAGGCCTGCAGGGCTACCCTGACCTGGGGCACCCTGGGGGAGCGGCCGGGACCACCTATGCCAGACATGCCAGGAGCTGGTGACAAACTCCTTGTTTGTCAGTGAGACAGTGACCCCCTAATTCACCTCCACCCGGAAACACAGATGTGATCTGATTTGGAAACAGGGTCTCTGCAGATAGAGTCAGCTGAATTTAGATGAGGTCCAAACTGAGGTTAGGGTGGCCGGATGAGCAGTGTCCTTATATCTGAGGCGCATACAGAGGAGATGCCATGTGATGATGGAAGCAGAACCTGGGGGGAGGCGGCCACCACCCCAGGGATGCCTGGAGCCCCTAGGAGTTGGAAGAGGCAGGAGGGACCTTCTCCAAAAGGCCTGTGGAGGGAGCCCAGCCCTGTGACCCCTTGATTTCAGACTCCTGTTCTCCAGGCTAGAGGAAAGAGATTTCTGTTGTTTTAAAGCCCCTCAGCTCCAGGTCATCTGAGCCCAGGACACCTGGCAGGGAGAAATATGTGGTCTCACGGCCCAGATCCTTCACAGGCCTCTGGGCTGATGCTGAGACTGGCTCTGGCCTCACCCACAGCTTCCCCCAGGCGGCCTCTCACATCCCCATAGGAGCGGCAGCTGCTGAACTGCGTGGCCCCAGCCCAGCACCCACGTGGCTCTGCCACACGGTGACTCACGAGCTGGTTCTGAGAAGCACGGCTCACCGTTAGGGCACCGCGGAGGCCGACGGAGCTCACCCGTATCCACACACCGTGACGACCGCCCAGAGCTTGGGCAGGGCTGAGGGCAGGCCGCCCCCACCCACCCCACCTCGCCCCGAAAGCAGTCCCACAGGACAGCTAGGGTGCCCGTCCCTGTGTGGACCAGGGTCTGGGGAGGCGCCTTCCAACCCAGGCGAAGCGCAGCCCGGGGGGCCTGGACGCGCAAACAGAGCCACAGGCTGGAGCCCAGAGGCCGTGGAGGGAGGGACAGTTGCACCCACTCGCGCTCACCTCTTGCTGGAGCCAGAAGTGGTCAATGCTCTCTTCTGACTCTGGGTCCTCGAAACAGCCAGAACACCTGCGACCCCACTGCGGCTTGGCTGCCTCAAGGGTCCCTGGAGGGTCTTCTCTGAGCCAGAGCCGGGAGTTCTGCCCAGCCTGGCCACAGCAAAGGGCCCGCATTCCATGATGGTCTGAGTCCTTTGAGATGAAACTGCCTGAAGAAGGAAGAGATTCTCCTCAATGAGGGGCACCTGGGCCCGGAGCAGACCCAGACTAAACAGGACAGAGTGATGGATGTGACCTGATGGGGTCCTCGTCCTCCAGGGACAATCCCCAGGCTCAGACCCAGAGCTTGTCTTCTGGTCACCGCAGAGCTCTGGTGCTGCTGGAGAAGGCTGGGCCCCTGGGGTTGGCATGCCTGGGGGCCCAGCTCCAGTGCTGGGTGTAAATGAGGAAACAGAGAAATTCTTCTTTCTTGGAAGTCTGCCGCATTCGAGTGCTTATTCCAGAAACAAAACTAGGAAAACGCCTGGAGAAGGGCGCTGGGCTCTGGGATGGCAGGTGACCTAGTGGAGTTAGAAGTCAGCCTGAAAAGGCCTCGCTGAGCACATGACACGTGACCGGCTCTGGGAGGTGACAGGAGAGGGAGATTTGGGGCCGAATGAGGCTCCCAACTGAGCCTGTTCTGCCTGCACTGGCTGGGGGCACCCAGGATGCGGGGTGGGGTGACCTGGTGAGGGAGGGGAAGGCAGGGGGTGGGTCGGACCACCAGGGTCTTATGGATTTGGGGATCTGTTAAGTGTGACAGGAAGCGGCACCTAGGATGGTTGCTCTGGTCCTAGAGCAGAGTGTGGAATGGGCATCCTAGCTGTGGGGTCCCACACCCTCTGGCCATTTCTGTCTGGGTCTGTGGTTCTGACTTAATGCTAATTAATTAACCTAATCAATGCTAATCCAGAAATGGAAGTGCGGGCTATCACAGTGTGCAGGGTCAGCCCTGGGAGGCAGCCCTCATGTTGGGGGCACATGGAGGCTGAGAGGCTGGCATCCTAGCCAGGAGCACATGGTAGCCCAGCTCTGCATCCCCTCCCTCCCACCCCTGGCCCCCTCCTCGCCCTCACTGTCCAGGGCAGTTACCCAATAGGGTGAGGGCAGGGAGCAGAGACAGGAGGCCCTGCTGGTCTGTCTGCTTCACCATTTGCCGTTGTTTGCAGGGAGGGTTGTTTGCTCCAAAGTGTAAAGACGCCAGTCTGGATGGGGGTGTTGTCAAGTTTTCTGAGACCCTAGCTTCACCAGCACCCCCACAACCATCTGGGTCGAGTTTCCAGGTGGATTTTGGCACAGACCAAGCTTGGAGATCTTCACATCAGGATGCAGGGAGAGCCTGACGCTGGCCGAGTCCCTTTGAACCTCCCATGGGTTAAGATGGTGCTCTACCCATTCATGTCCACCCAGAGCCTCAGGCTGGGACGCTGTTTGGAAATAGGGACATTGCACATGGAATTATGGTGGGGCTCTCAAGATGACTTATCCTGGACTAGAATGGGCCCTAAATCCCATGAAAGAGTCCTTGTAAGAGAAGCCGAAAGGCACACAGCCTCAGAGACACAGGGAGAGGCCACATGAGGATGGAGGCGGAGGTTGGATGGATGAAGAGGCAGGAAGGACCCTCCCTGGCATCTCAGGGGATCACTGCCCTACCCACACCTTGACTGTGGACCTCAGACCCCTGGACCTCGATGGGATAGATTCCTGTTGCCAAAGCCTCTGGGTTGCACTAAGCGGAACACAGCCCCAGGAGACTGGTTCAAAGGTGTGTCCCCAGCACGGAGGGTCGCCGTCACACAGGGCAGCGTGCAGTCCAGGCATCTCTTGTCCAACGTGGGGTTTGTGGAACTGCTGCACGTGGCTGTGGCTGGCCCCTCATCCTCACCACGGTTTACTACGCACACGTGACCTCACCATAGTCTCTCTCTTGATGGTTCACAGAGCCCCAGGTAGTCCCCAGTGTGAGCCGCAGTGACTGGAACGTTCTCAAACATGCCCTGTACACATCCTGAATACACACCCAGAAGCGGATTTGTGAGTCATGGGCTCAGCAAGTGCTGCCTCACCGTTTCCAAAGGATTGAACTCACTTATATCCCCTTCCAGGGAGAGGAAAGAGGATTGAGTGATCCGGGGGAGAGTTGGCCAAATGGAATTTGTGCCGCCTGCAGGATCCTGAGAACCAGGTAGGGAGCTTGACTGAACCAGTCCCGATCCCTGGGACCGAGGTGTTTAGTTCGTCTTGGCAGAGTTAATGATCCCCCTCCTCGCCCTGGCCTATGGGGCCCCGCACTCTGGGAGACAAGCATCAGGACACAGGTGGGAACACACTGCCACGGGCCAGGTCTCCAGTGCCTCGTGGTTGGTGAGAGACGAAGATTTCCCTTTGGAAGGAGGCCAGACCAGGAGGACGGACTTTCCAGCTCCAGAAATGGGTGGGAATGCTAGTGAAACTGTTCACCTCAGGTTGGGACTCGAACCGGCCAACACCCTGCTTGGGGCTCTAACTCACGTGGCTGGGACTTGATCCAGCCAAAACCCACGGTCTTCCAACTGAGATCACAGACCTGGTTTCAGGACCTGCTGAAACTCCGGTTCTTGGTGTCTCCCCTCAGAAAGGATTCAGCGAGAGACAAACTGATAACTAAGACGTGGATTTATTCAAAGAGAAACACTTCACAGACAGAGTGTGGGCTGTCAAAGAGGGCGAGTGTGGCCTCAAAATGTGGCATGGATAGCAAACCTTTCGGCTTTTAAGGGCTGGGTAAGTTTATAGACTAAAGAGTGGGAGGATTATCCCAATTATTTCGGGGAAGGGGTGGAGATTTCCAGGTATCTGACCTGTCATGGCCCCTCTGGGTGTGTCATTTAACTCACTGATGTATCACGAGTGTTACTGAGCACCCAGGTCTAGTCAGCTTGACTTGTCTGCCATCTTGGACCCATTTGGTTCTACTCTGTTTACATCGTGGCCTCGGGTTCTGTCATTCTTTCAGAGGTTGTGCCCTGCCCCCTTCCGGTAGGCGGGTGCCCAGGGTTTGGTCCAGGCTGCCCCATCACACCGGCCCCCCACAGCCCCTAGCCCCACGTTCCACGTGGACCACTGCAAAGGGAGGAACATAAAGGTGGCAAAGACCCTCCCCTCCTGGTGTGGCCCCTCTTGGGTGGGCTCCCAGGAGCACCTCCGACCCAGGGATGTAAGGCTTATGGACGTGGCCCTGTTGCAGGAAGGGGGACTCCTTCCAGGGCCAGAGAGCATGTTCTTGTCTAACACTGGGAAATGAATTGTCCTAGGAGACCCATGAGCTGACAAAGCAAGAGACCTTACTGGGAAGGGGCGCCTGGGCAGAGAGCAGTAGGGCTGGGAACCCAGGAGAACTGCCCTGCCACGTGGCTCACAGTCTCAGATTAAAGCCTGAGAGGTGACCGATTAGTTTCCGGGTTGTCTTTGGCCAGTCGTTCTAATTCAGGGTCCTTCCTGGTGGCGCAAGCATTGCTTGGCCAAGGTGGACGCCAGCGAGGATTCTGGGCGGTGGTTGGACTGCGGTGTCACCTTTTGAACTTTTCTTAACTCTTCCGGTTGGTGGTGGCTTGTTAGTTTCTTGTTCCTTCGTAAAATAACTGGTTAAATAACTCATGCAAATGGTTACTATGGTGCCTGGCCAGGGTGGGCGGTCTCAGTCAGCGTGTTTCCGCTATCAGCTCCACATCCCACTGAGCTGCATTTGGTCATAGCCAAGGCTTCAGCTGACCCCACAGGAACTCTAGGGCCAGGGAGGCTCTGGACTTGTCCTGAAGCTGAGCAGGGCCCCCTGGGGCTCCCAGGCACAGAGGGCCTTTCGTTCCCTGTTTCTGGTAGGCAAGACTCCAGCCTCCATGACCTTTCCTGAGTTCCAAAGGGCAGGTTCCAACAGTGGCTAATCAAGGGAGAAGCAGCCAGGAAACCGTTGAGATGAGGAGACCACCACCTTGATGAGACCGAGGGCGTGCAGGCCCTGCTCACACACTAAGCTTGTCAGGGAGCCCACCTCTGATCCATTGTTATAAAACCCTCATCAAATCCTTTTGGGCCAGCACACATAGTTTTTTGGGGCAGGACCCCACTGTGGCCCCCTTTGCCTGACGAAGCAATAAAGCTATCGTTTTCTACTTCACCCCAAATTCAGTCTCTGAGGTTTGATTCGGCGCTGTACAGAGGGGCCGCAATTTCAGTAACAGCTGGGGACAACGGGGGACATGTCCAGTTGTCATGGGATGCCGGGGTTAGCTCTGGGTGAGTGGTCCCCTAGGCTAAGGGCGAGTGGGGAGGCCCAGCTGAGAGTGATCATCAACTACCCCGTGAGGTGGGACACCTGCGGTCCTGGGCACCCGGCTACCGGAGCACGATCGGGGGTGCACGTGGCAGCCTCTCCCCTCCTCCTCCGGCACTGTGCGCTGTGCGTGTGGGCCTCTTTCTCAGGCCGCATCCAGAGCAGTAGCAGCTTCAGAACTCACACCGCATCCCAGGGAAGAAAACGGCCTCTTCCTGGCACTGTGCCCAGAGGCCCCCCACACATTTCCCAAGGGCTTCCCCAGCCACTGGCTGCTCCTGGAGCAGGTGCTGGACCGGCCCGTCTGTTCCTGGAGTGGGCGGTGGGATCAGGGTCTTGGAGGGAAGGCGGATGCTGTGCTGACCTGGCCTCTTCACTTAGCCCTCCCCCCCAACACCCACCTCCCAGGTGGGAAAACCGAGGCTCAGGTGGAGCGGGGTGGCGTTGCTCAGGCTGTCGTAGCTGGAGAGTGGAGGGCCATGACGCCACAGGGACACGGCCAGCGCTCATGTCCTGGGGAAGCTCACAGGGTAGCTCATCCCCTTTCTCTGGCTTCCACCCATGCGTCTCCAGGAGCCCCCAGCTGCCCATGTTTTCTTAGTGACAAGTGAGGGAAAGAAATGCTAACAGGCAGCTCATGATATTCTGTGGACCTTGAGGTGCTGAGAGGCCCCAGGATCCCAGGGCCCAGAGAAGGAGGGCTCTGTGTGGGGGGGGGCCGGGGTGGGGGGCAAGAGGAGTTTGCAGGTGAGGAGGAGGAACAGGTGCAAAGCCCTGGGGGTCTCCCAGCTGCTGTGAGACTATGCTGGGTGAGGTACAGAGGGAGGGGCGGTGGGTCAGTAAAGTCAGAAGGGCAGGTGCAGGGGTGGATGTGCAAGGCTCTGGGGGTGTTAATGGAGGTGGGTCTTTGTCTCAAATGCAATAGACCCTGAGTCACATCCTGCTGAGGGGTGTGGTCCTGGGGTCTGCAGGGCGCATCAAACACCTGCCACGAGATCCAGGTGACCGCCAGGCAGCTGAGCCTCCACTGCACATTTAAAAATATTTAAACACATGTACAGGGAAGCGTGTGAATATTTCGTGCCCAGCAGGATAAATTTCCACCCGACTAGATCTAAACACAGAACAGTGCCAGCATCCCAGGGAGCCTGCTGAGTTTTTAAAAGCTAATTTGAAAGTACTGCTTTTGTGAATGTGTAAATCACCCAAGTGATTGAAAACTCCAGAGGTGCAAAGGGTGCAAGATGGGCGTCCTTCCCCAGGCACTCAAGTTCCTTCCTGCAGGCACTGGGGCAACGACTTCTGCAGGACGGAACCCCTGCCCGCCCCTGCCGCAGCCCACCTGCAAGGACCCTCCACATTCAGGGAAATACACTTGATATTCTTTTCTCCTTTTTTTTTTTCTGTAAAAATGGTAGGTGCTAGAGAAGACTCTTGAGAGTCCCTTGGACAGCAAGGAGATCAAACCAGTCAACCCTGAAGGAAATCAACCCTGAATATTCATTGGAAGGACTGATGCTGAAGCTGAAGCTCCAATATTTTGGCCACCTGATGCAAAGAGCTGACTCATTGGAAAAGACCCTGATGCTGGGAAAGATTGAGGACAAGAGGAGAAGGGAGTGGCAGAGGATGAGATGATTAGATAACAATATCGAATCAATGGACATGAATTAGAGCAAACTCCAGGAGATAGTGAAGGACAGGGAAGCCCGGTGTGCTGCAGTCCATGTGGTTGTAAAAGAGTCAGACACGACTGAGCAGCCGAACAACAACCACATCCACCATTCCACACACTGCTTAGTGGTACACGCTGTTTATCAGGCAAGTTTTCCATCTCTTTCTTCCTATTTTTTTTTGGTGATGGGTTTATTGAGACATAGTTCACACACTGAACAAGTCCCCCGACAGTTTCCAGGGCGTATGCCAGGGTTGTGCAACTGCCACCACAGAGCTGTCTCCTCACCACACTGGCCTCCACGGTCTCCATCCACCGTGGGCTTGACTCAGTTTCTTTTTTAAAAAAGTTTTTTATTTTAAAAATTTATTTATTTATAATCTATTTATTTTAATTGCAGGATAATTACGATATTGTGATGGTTTTTTGCCACCCATCAATAGGAATCAGCCATGGGTACACGTGTGTCCCCTCCATCCTGAACCCCCTTCCCTTGAGCCAGTTTCTTTAGCCAGCTTCCTATTGCTCTGCCTGTGGTTTTAAGACATCAGGAGGCCTCAGCACCCGTTTCCTGCTTCGTTGTGGTGGGCGTTCAAGTCAGATTTCAACTCTGCATGCATACTCATCACCCTGGGAATCTATGCAGCACCCGGGTTACTGGCCGAGGGGCTGTCTGCCGCTGCACAGGTGGCCCTGGTAACCTGGGGGCTCGTGGGTGAACAGAGGTGGGCAAGGCCAGGTTCACGTCCATGGCCCTCAGAAGGGTGTCGGGCAGCAGGAAGCAGGGGGGCCGGCAGGGGTGGGGGGCAGTGTACCAGGTACCGCAGGAGAAAACAGCCCGACTTCATTAAGATGGGGCTGAACTTCCTGGAGAAGGACCCCAGCTGACAGCCCCTTCCCCATGCTCCGGAACTGCCCCTCAAGGCCAGAGGACACTTCCTGTTCCCCTGTGATGAGGCCACATGTGGCCCCCAGAGAGACCCACTTGTCCTTCGCCCTCTGACTCAGGGGATGGAGTGCTGTGCTCATAACCAGATTCGGGTGACTCCCCTCCCTGCCCAGACCCCCGAGCTGACAGCCACTCCTGGAACAGGCCGCCTTGAGGGGGGAAGATTCCCACGGCCCTCCTGGCTGCCCTCACCCCACACGCACCCCGGCCCTCTCTGACCCCTTCCCTCCCTGTGGAGAACCTTGGCCTCCTCCCCTCTGTCCCCAACCCTGCCCCAGAGGCAGGCCCATCCTTCAGTCAGGCACTCTCTGCAGTGACCATCCAACATCCCTCCTCCCTCAAGCCAAATCTGGCCCCTGCGTCAGCTCTCTCCCTGTGGGGTCCACAGCTCAGAAATAGAACAGGAACAGCTCTTCTGGAACAGTAGGGGCTCAGCCCCCCACCCCCGGGGCTCCTTGAGACCCAGGCAGTCTGTCCCATGGAACCACCGTCAGAGGCTGGAACACATCATGGCAGCTAGAGGAACGGGCAGGGGTAGCAATCAGGTCCAGGCAGCCTCCTGCTCCCCAGCTACCAGGACAGAGTGGCCCTGGAAATGGAGGAACCAGCCTCGGGGGCTGTATAGGCAGATGAGGTGGAACCTTCCCTGAGGTGAGGGGCGGCCCAGCCTGCAGTCTCAGCTGGGAGGCCCAGTTGGCCCTGAGGACCTTGCCCTGGACATGTCCCTTTCCCAAGTTCAGGGGCCTGGTTAGGGCCCAGAGTGCCTGGGTGGCCACTACCTGCCCGGGCTTGGAAGGGCTGGGACCAGAGGTGGGCAGGGGCAGGCACACGCACTCTGGGCCCCGAGCCCTCCTTCTGGGGGAGGTCGGTAAGAGCCCTTCTGGGGGACACATGCCATCCTCCAGCCAGCCTGCACAAAGGGCTACGAGGGAACCTTCCATGCCCGTCTTAGATCCAGAGAGGATATGTTCTCCGGGAAAACGGGTAGAGACGAGTTCTGTGATCTGATCACCTGGGGCGCTGGTGTGATTTAAACTTAAGTGTTTTAGTTAATTACAGTTGAGTTTCTACTTGCAGGATTAAGTCACCCTTTGGCTGGAGGACAAAGATCTGGGTTTTGCCAGAGCCGGACCCCTAGAAGTAGGGCCTGCGGCTTGGACCTGTGTGACGTGACCGTGCATAAAGAGGAATTTTAGGAGCCGTTTCTGGCAGGAGGGCGAAGGTCTTGGGGCCACAAGGAGCTGCTCGCCTGGGGCAGACTCCTGAGTACAGAGAGCCCCTTTGGGGGTGGGGGTATTCTCTCCAGGTCTTTGGCCCTCCCTTCACCATCTCGGAGGCCGGGGAAGGGTCATGTGTTTAAGACGCACAGAACCGGTCTTGTCCCGAAGCAGGAGCACGAGGTGGGCACTGCTTCCTCCCCGGGAGCTCGTGACGGCTGTTTCCCAGCTCTCCCCCTGGGTCCCTCCCACTCTGCTTGGGATCCAGTTCTGTGTGCTTGGCCCCCATCCCCGTAGCCAGGCAAGATCCCACGCCCTCGTGGTAGTTTTGGCTAGCCCCTGATGTTAGAGGCCCCTGCCTCACTGCTCATACGCCAACCCTACCAGCCCCTTCCCAAGAATCTGGGGACCACGAAGAGAGAGGCCTCCTGCAGGAGCCAGTACCCTTCCACCTTCTCCTCCTCCAAACATTCTCTCCGTGCCCGGGTGCCTGGGGTTTGAGCAACACAGGCTGTTGGGTGAACATGCCCAGTCCTTCTCCCAGCCCCCAAGGGACATTTCTCTTTCCCCCCACAGAGGACCCAGACCCGCCAGCTCTGCTCGGACCACACGTGTTGGGCAATTTGCTTGGGCTGGTTTGAGACCCGTCCTTTTTGTGTCCAGACCCACTTCCATCAGCGGCTGGGCAGGTACATGCCCTCCTCTCATTGCTGCTGTTGGGACGGACAAGGGATGTTAACGCGCGTGTCCACGTCTCACGGAGCTGACCTGGGACTTTGTCCAGCTGGGCCCCTGGAGCAATCGAGGGGCTGCAGGATGCACAAGGGCCTAGGCAGCGGACCTGCTGAGGGCAGCACCGGAACCCAAGCCCAGGGGCTGGTGTGAACACCTCCACAGAGGCCAAGGCCCCACGTCCCAGCAGTGGGGCTGGCTCAGCAGCTGCCGTGGACAGGCTGTGGCCGCGCATTCTGGCACGCCTATGCCTGGCTGTGCAAGGCCCTGGGAGGAATGGAGTTTGCCATCAACAAGTGGTGAGGGCTGGCGTGGCTCTCGGCCCTGCTCCATCCTGAGGCTGTGTTGTGGAAACTTGCCCTTTCCTCTGAGCCCAAGCTGGCATGTGCTGCCCCACCTCACCCAACGACCCCGGCCTGGTGACCGCAAGGCCTGCATTATTCCAGGTACCACTAGGCCAAGCCCGTTCTGCTCTCTTCTTGGCTTCAATGTCTCTCCCAAGAAGTGGCTCCAAGTTCTGGCTCCTCCCTGGCCTTGCTCACCTATCTGTTCATGAGTGAATGAGTGAGTGGAGTGACTAAATGAGCCAGGCAAGGAGCTGTGCGTGATCACCACCCTCCTCCTGGAACCTCCCTCACCCAGAACTTGGCACGGAAGAAAAAACAAAAAGACCATCAGCAGTGCTTATAATTCCAATTCTTAAAAAACAAATTCCCCCAACAAAACACAAAACTCCCCATCCCAAACCAGCTAAGCGTAACACGTTAGCATTAACAGCGTTAACAGAAGAGAAAGGCGCAAAGTCACACACACGCGACATCGTGGCGGGCAGCTGACGCGGCCGGAACCCAAGGGGCAGCACGGCTGCACATTGCCCCACAATAAATAAACACGGTGCCCTCCCATCAGGGAGACGTGAGGGTGGAGTAAAGCACAACGGCTGGACACACACTCGCCTGTTATGCCAAAATCTGGCTTAAAAATAAAATTAACCCACAAGCGGGAACGCTCAGGACACCTGTCAGTAGTGTGATCAGGAGTGGAGTTGGCCCAGAAGGCCGACGTGGCATAACCAGGGTGCCCGGGCTCCAGAGCCCCAAGGTTGCAGCCTGGGCCCCCAACCTGCCTTCACAGATGCTGGGGAGCCACACCCCTGGTCTTTCAGTATAAACGGAGCTCAGGGCCCCCTTCCCCTGCAGGGGTGACAGTACCCCACCCCCAGGAGGCCACCGCGCTCTGGACACAGTCACCTGGCCCCTGCGCTCTGCCAGGTCACATCGAGGGCCGGTGGTGTGGACCATGAGGAAACCCAAGTGCCGCCCCCAGAGCCCCGCGGGAGGAGGCCGAAATCTGCCATGAGGCTGCTGGAGCCCCGTGGAGAGGCAGAGGGCAGTGTCCCGTGTATGCCCGAGAAAACTGAGGCCCCAGCAGAGTCTCACGTCAGGCCTCTGGCTTCCTCGGTGACATTCTGCCTCCGGATGCTGAGCTGGGCCCCAGACGTGTGGACCGTGGCCTGGGAGGATTCGGTTGGTGAGGAGACGCCAGTGGATGCTGTGTCGGGAGCCGCAGGCTGGCAGGGTCTCCTGACCAGCATGGGCTGGGAGGGCTGGACATCTGGCTGCCTCCACTTCAGCCTCAATGTCTATCCCGGGCCCCCCAAGCTGCTTGTTGGGTCTCTCTGGGCCCATCAGACCACGTGGGGCCCCGGAGTCCAGGCGGGTGACGGCTGGAATGGCCACGCAGAACTCACGTGGCCCCTGGGAATCGGCAGCAGCTTCTTCGGCTGCAGCTGAGCAACGAGGCCCAAAGGCTCGGCTCAACCCCACCCTGATGGGAAGGTCAGGGGTTACAGGCCAAGGCAGGGCCTAGAGGGAGACTGACCGCGGATGACACTGCTGCCCAAGTGGGCTCCATGGAAGACAGAGAGCCCGCCCAGAAACGCCAGGCGAGCTTCTGGCCCTTGGCTGCCTCCCGGGGAGAACACTATGGGAACCACAACAACAAAAGCACAGCCTCTTGTTGGGGGCAGGGGGAGGCCGGGTGTGTGCGCTGGCCCCAGCAGGACTCAGGCGGCCTTCGGAGCAGGTGGAGCTGAGGCCGGGCGCTGGGGACAGGTGATGGGGGCGGGGCCGGCGGGGCCTCAGCCAGGGAGCTGGGAGCACCCCAGAGAGCTGCCAAGGCTGCAACCCAGCCCCTGAGGCCTGGGGCGGGGGGGGGCCGCAGCCTCATGGGACACAGATGAGAAGCCCCTAAGGGGTCGAGGCGTCTGCTTACAGATTTCAAGTGTGAGGCTTTGAAAGAACTAGAGCTTGATTCCAAAGCTGACGCAGAACAGGCCCCAGGCTGCACTGCCCACCACCCACCACAGGAGCCACCGGACTCCTCGGGCCGCTGCTCAGGCTGGTGTCCAGGGTGGGGTGTACAGACAGGACCTTGGAGATGTTGTGTGTGACAGGGTGCAGCCCCCCGCACCCCCCCCCACAACTGCATGTGCTGATGGGAGGTCCGGGGTCGCCCAGCTGCCCCGACCTCTGCTTGGAGCCCCCTGCCCACAGCAGGTGCCAGGGCACCACTGTCCACCAGCCCAAAGCCCCTGCTTCTACAAGCCTCTAGGCATTCTTTCTCTTCTCCGGGGGAGGGGAGGGAGTTAGCGCAGGGCTTTAAGGCAACGAGACGTAAGCCCGGAGGTTAGTTTTACGAAGTCACTGCATCTACAACAGAGAAACAGGGAAGCCAAGCACATGTGTCCAGTCCACCGTCCAGAATCCGGTGACAGGACCTGGCCCCCCGAAGGAACACTGTGCTGCAGACAACGTTCGGGGAGAAAACTTTTCCACCCCGTTTCTTTAAAAAATAATTGTCTTGGTAATGTCAACCCGACCCAAGACTTAAGTTAAAAAAAAAATAATACAAATAAACGAAGGTGAGAAGGGAGGAGGCCCAGTTTGGGAGGAAGCCTGCGGCCTCCTTGGTCCGAGGTTCCCGCCTCCACGCTTGAGAGGTATCCGCAGACGTCCGCCTTCGGGGACTAAATTCGTACCAGGGTTCACCGTGGCCTGGCCGCCTCCCGGGGCAGGGACAGCGGAGGCCCCGGAGGAGCTGCCTGGATGGTGGGACCGAGTCGCTCTCTCAGGGCGGCCTCCTGGCTCTGGTCGCTTACGTCTCCTGGGGAACCACGTGCATGAGCTTCTGGCACAGGACCGTCGTGGAAACTGCCAGGAGGAAACAGCATTACTTGGGTGCCCTGGCCTGGCGCCTGGGGGTCAGGGACCTGGTGCCTGGGACGTAGGCTCACCCAGCCCCAGTTGTCCTGAGTCCCGAGGTCTTAAGAGAAGTCAGGAATTCACGTGTGGGCATCAGGCCCCAGGCCTCCTGCTGGAGGGGCATGGCCTGTGCCCCTGGCTATCTGCTGGGACTATTACTGGAGGGTGGCGGGGATGGTCAAGGATCCTAGTAAGGGAGGATCCTAGCAATGGAGGCAGCAAGTGAGCTGCCTCCACCCCTCACCCCAGTTCAGACCCCAGAACCCATAACAGGATGATGGGCCCGGCTGCCCACACGCCCACCATGGGCCTCAGAGGGGCTGGAGCAGGCGGGTGTGTGTGCTATGGCCTGGGTGAACCCACGGACGCTCCACGAGCATCACTGGGGGGGGCGTTTCAGGACGGAGGGGCCCTGCGTGTGTGTGACCGCTCACATCATTTCACTGATGGACAGCGCCCTGGGCCCCAGGCAGGTGGCCAGCAGAATTCTGGGACGGCTCCCTGCGGGGTGTTTAAGCCCACCCAGGAGCCTGTCACGATAACGGCGGTCTCAGCGCAGTCCTGAACAGGCCTGTCAACAAGCCCCGTGACCGCTGTGAGGGATCCCGTTTTCTCCTCTCCTGCTTTTCTAGGTCAGCCGGCTGGCTTTAAGCTGGCGGCAGACGGGGGGGATTTTGTTACTTGGCAAGAGCAGCCTGGTTTTCTGGAATCCCTTGTTTTGAGATTAGCTGGTGCCAGGCTCAGCGTCTTATCCTGAAATACGTGGGCCAGGTCACCGCCAGACAGGCCCGGCTTGGCCACTGCGGGCCCCTCAGCCAGGACCTCGCACATCCAGATGCTGACCCCCCTCCCCTGCCCACCGCCAGTGACCCGGGCGGGGCGGGGGGGGGGGCCCTGCCTGCTGTGCTGCTCCTGGCCACTGGACTGAGGTCAGGGGAGCACAGCCAGGTGGGCAGGACAGATCCCTGGGGGACGGAGGAGGCCTGGCAGGCAGGGAGGGACTCACAGATGCTCTGAAGCAGCCACTTGGGCTTGTCTCTCCACCAGACCCCAAGGAAGTAGACGGGCAGGCCGCTGAGGATGATGGTGAAGCCGATGCCACACTCCACAGGGGTCTTCCAGAAGGAGACGGCGATCAGGAAGAGGCAGGCCAGGATGAAGAACACTGGGAGGGCCAGGTGAACCTGCCAGGGGGGCCGCAGCTGATGCCAGGGAGCCTGGAGTCTCCGTGTGTCTCTTCCCGCCCACACCTGCCACGACCCAGCCACCCCTGGAGCCCTCCCTCCGCCCCTGCTGGAGCTGGCCTTCCCTGGGGCCCACCTGGCCTCTCCCACAGACCCCCAGACAGCCCTGTGCCTGGCTGAGCCTTCCTGATCAGGGTCACCATGCTGCCTGAGCAGTGTCTCTGCTGTCTGCCAGGGCCTGAGGTTCCCCCGGGCTGGCCTCCCTCAGCTGCGCCGGCCTCTTGAGAAGCGGGACCCCGCCGCGTTCTCCGTTTACCCAGCTCAGCAAGGGCAGCAGGCAGTAATTACCAAAAGACCAGCGGGAGCCGGCGGGTGAGTGGGAACAAGCAGGCTTCTCAAGGTCAGGGGAGGGTGGACTCCCAGGTTCCCACATCACAGGGAGGGAACCCTGCCCCCCACCACGGTAGCCTGATGGGGGGTGACGCCTCTGGGAAGACCGCGGCCACCACTAACAAGCAAGGTGTGCCTGCCTTCTCAGAGGGCCCTTGTGGACAGGCTGGACCACAGGTACACAGTTGCTGGGCAGACAGCCCCACCCACACACAGCCAGGGGCCCAGGGACACTAGTCCCCCTCTGCAAACACTGTGCCTCCCGCCAGGCGGCCTGTCCACGCACGGACTCCACCCTCTGTCTACACACTGGCAAGAGACCTGGGGAGAGCGAGGGTCCCCTAAGGTCAGCCCAGACTGCCTGCCCCATGCCTGGCCTCATGGGGACAGCACCCCCCACAAGCAGGGAGCCAGGTGGACCAGGCCACTGAGGTCGCCCTGGTGCCCGGGGAACCTGTCCAAGGCAGGAAGGCCGGGCCTGGCCTCTGCAGGACTGCTAGGTGGGGAAGCAGGCGAGAGGCCTGTGTCAGCTGCAGAGGGGCTCTGCCCTCAACCCGACACCACTGTTGGGGGGCAGAGCCAATGTGCTCGCCAGGGCCCCGGCAGGTGTGTGGCCCCCTTTGTGCAAAACAATGGCTGCCCTTGGGGAGCGGCCCCCAGTACCAAGTGGAGGAAAGGGAAACGCCCTCTCAGACCAGGCAGACAGGGGGCAGACAATCTGAATGGGCCAAGTGGGGGAAAAGTCAGGGGACATGCTCCGCGCTGCAGCCTGTCACAGCACCCCCATCCCTGGTCACGCCAGCACCCACCCCTCCCCAGACAGCGCGGCAATCCTCACTCTCCCGACCCCCGGCCAGGCAGCTCAGTGCTGCCCCAGGCTGCTCAGTCCCCTTGCCCCGCACACCCGCCTGGCGTGGCAGCCTTCTTCTGCCTCTCTTCTGCCAGAAGACAAGCTTTAGAAGAGCAGGGCTTTAGGGGGTCATTTGTGACCTTGGACGAACCCCAGCACCTGGAATCATACGCCTGGCCATCAACAGTCTTCGACTGAGCTCAGTCCCTCCTCGTCTAGATCAGAACGTGTTCATGCACTGATCAGGGTGCCCTTAGGGAAGGCGCCCTGAGCCCTCATCTGTGGAAGGGACAGCGTGGACGCCCAGCCCTCACCTTGATGGGCCGCTCCAGCTCCGGCTTCTGGTAGCGAAGCCAGAGCATGCCGGCGATGGCCAGGGCCACGCAGAGCCAGTTGAAGAAGCTGAAGAAGTTGATGACGGAGAAGATGTCTTTGGAAAAGGCGTAGAGCAGGGTCATGACGCACTGCAACCAGAGGGCAGGCCATGAGCCTCAGGATGTGCCCGGGGGGAGGGCTGACCGCACGCGCCCCGTCCCGTCTTAGCGGAAGAAGTGGTCAGCACCACATGCGGGCCCTCAGAGCAAAGGGACGTGGGGCCCTCAGAGCAAAGGGGTGTGTTGATGGCAGGGTGACTGAGGTCCTGGGCTTCACGGAGGTGGCAGAGGCCACGTCTACGCTGGTTGGGAGGTTTGGCTTCAAGTGCCTCTACGCTGATTTCAGATTTGTTTTTTTAACAACTACCGTGTATTAATTTTGGAGAAACAAAAAACTACCTCGTGCTCCCTGGCATCCAGGGGCGCACCTGGTGACGGGCACAACACTTGTGCTGACCTGTCTACATCGCATCTCAGCCTCTGATCCCCAGCCTGGCCAGCACCAGGTGGAGCCAGGACAGGGGTTCCCAGACAGGGTGTGCCCCCCACCGCCGCCACCCCATCTCAAAGCCCCCAGTGATCCCTAAGGGACACACCTGTCCTCCACCTGCCAGTGACCCCCCCACTGGGGGGTCTCACCGTGGGACTCACCGTGAACACCAGCGAGGGCACAGGCGTCAGCAGCCGCGGGTGGATCATGGAGAGGATGGAGGGCAGGTGGCCCTCCCGGGCCCCCACGAAGAACAGCCTGCGGACAGAGGGGCGGCGGGCTGTCAGCCTCGGCCGAGGGACCCAGGCAGGTGGGGGTGGAGGGGCCTGTGCTGAGGGCTGCACTCCCTGCTGTAAGCCTTGGTGTCCCTCGTGGACAGCTGCTGGAGGGTCCTGTCAGCCCCGGCCCCACAAGGTCCAGATGAACCCACGAGGGTCTGGATGGACAGGGTAGCTGTGTCACCTCTAGGCAGGGATGTGGGTTATTTCCAAGTCATGTGATGGCCTGACGGCTATGTTATTACTCAAAGTAACAAGAAAGAGAACCCTCAGAGCTCATGTGAGGAAGCTGTGTGCAGTAGCGACCCGCGGGGCGGCCCCACCCACACCCCGTCCTGCTCTGGCCCCACGGGGCCTATGGGACAGAGCCGCCCCAGGCGGGCTCACCTGGAGGACGTGAAGAGGGAGCCGTTGACGGAGCCGAAGCAGGACAGGCCTACGAAGACGGGGATGATCCAGGACATGACGCCCAAGTGGTAGTTCCCGAAGTCCTGGATGGACACGGACTGTGAGCCCTGCCCCTGAGACGCCCCCCGCCCTGCAGTCCCTTCCCAAGACACCTCCGGCCCCGGAGTGCCCTTCCTCATCCACACGACCCTCCCTGAGGAGTTCAGTATTTATTCAGATGGTGGGCCAGCCTCTGAGGTGGGGCTGGAGGTCTGTAATGGACTCAGCCCCTCGGCTCTAAAATCAACTGGTGCCGGGACCACAGCCGCTGAGCCAATCTAAAACCATCGGGTGGCCTGAGCACCAGCGCCGTTAAAGCCTCCTGTGGTCCCCACGTGCAGCCAGTACCCTGCACGCCTGGCGGGCCTGGCCAAGCACTGGCTCAACCCCTCCTAGGAGGAGGGTGGTTTGCAAAGGAGGGGCCCGCTCTGCTCCTGTCTGAGCTCAGAGGGCAGGGCTGGCAACTTACCACGGCCACGGCCTCCGAGGTAAGCATCTGCTCGGGGGTCAGTGTGGTGAAGTAGGCCAGGTTCGTCAGCACGTACACCAGGGTGACGATCGGGAGCGAGATGATGATGGCCAGGGGCAGGTTTCTGAGAGAACCGGGCGGGCATGTCAACAAAACAAGGCCCAGCATGGGGCCAGCGGACCCCTCAACGGCTGAGCCCACACCTCACTGCAAGGGGAGCGGCACGTGGCTGGGAGGCGGTGCATGGGGCGGGGCAGCCGTGCAAACGTGGGCCAGCGACCCAACCCTCCGGCCTCCCGGCCCGTATCTGTGGACTTCCTACCCTTTCTGTGGGAGTATGCTATTCAAGGTCACACAGCCTCCATGAGCCCAACCCCAGGGACCCTCTCTGCACTGCACTGGGCTGGGCCCAAGGATGGGCTCTTGGATACAGCCAGGCTTCTTCATCCTCTCAGGTGAAAATGATGAAAACACACACCTCTGTTCACACACGTACCTGTAGGGATTAATCATCTCCTCTGTGACAAAATTCAAGTAATTCCTAGAATTCAGAGAGCAAACTTTTACTAAACATTCCTTTTGTCATTGGAACAAAAGAATGTAGATTCCATGGGACCCTTCCTGGCTGCCCTGGGCAGGGAGAGGAGACCCCCACAACCCCCAGGCCCCTACTGAGATGGCAATGGTCCTGCCCCTCCCCACACCCCCAGGCAGCAGCACAGTCTCCAAAGGGTCAGCAGTGTCCGCAGAGGTTTATCTGGGGGCACCCTTCTTGGGGGCCAAGAAGAGCACCAGGGCTGCTGTGGGGGCCCCTCTGTGCTTCCTTGGGACATGAGGGGTTTCCTGCCCCCAGAATCACCATGGATGACAGAGACATGTGGCTTTCTGGGTGCTCTGGAGCCCAGGCATTCTAGAACCTACCATCCCCCATAGGCAAAGAGGCCGCTGTATAGCGCCAGCACGATGTTCCCCACATCCAGCTTGGTGCCTTCAAAGGAGGACTTGGGATCCAGATTCGCTACATCACCTGGCAGAGGCCAAACAGACAGAAAGGAATTCTGGGTTAGACAGTGCGGAATCGAGGTCAAGCCACAAGTTCCGGAATGTTCCTGGAGCAAAACATGGTAACAGACAAAAATGCAACAGATTAAATGCACCTGTGGGCCACCCGGGGCTGAGGGTGCGGGGGCCAAGGGAGCGCGGCTCTGCCCTGAGCTCGAGGAACGCAGCCCCCAGGGCCCTCCTCTGGCCCCCCAGACAGGACTGGTGGCTCTGTAGACCCCCAGCCATGCTGAGCACCCCTGTCTGTCTGTGTCTGGGGGATAGGACACCCCGTGACATGGCTCTAGGCCAGAGACCTTCTCTCCCTCTCAGTGCCAGGAGCCCAGTAAACCCAGGCTTCTCACCCCTGCCCCTGGACATGGGAGACCTGAGGGGCTGGAGCTGGGGAAGGATGGTGGGCTGCTCTTTAACCCAGATGGACATACTGGCTCTTGGACGCAACGGGGCTGGCTTCTCAGCTGACCATTTCTACCCCAAAAGGCCCCAGGTGTCCAGGGCTTGTGGCTGCGTGGCTCGACCTTTGCCCCACCATCACATGCCACCTCTGGCTGTGACTCCTATGTCCCGAAAGGACACGTGTCACTGGATTCAGGGCCCCAGCAAACCAGGGTGGCCTCAGCTCCAATCCTCTCTTTTTCTAAATAAGGCCAAATCCAGATTCCATTAGACGTGTCACGGGGGCCCCCCTCAACCTGGTACAACAAACATGAAACATGGGGGCCTCAGAAGGGTCCTTGGCTACCAGCACGGTGTCTGGCCTGCCTGTTCTGGGCTGTTACACCATCGGTGAAATGGCCCCTTAACACCCAGGGCCGGAAAGACTTTCCATAATGAGGGGCCTGACAGTGGGAACTGACACAGTGGGGGTCAGTTCCTGGCTCCCCAGCTCTGGGGGTGGCGGCGGCACTGATACACACCTCAGCAACCATCACCTTCGTGGGAGGGGCTTGCAACAGAAGCAGAGCCAGTATGTCGGGCACACGGGGCTGGAGGAGCTGAGCGTCCAGTCGGGACAGGGACAGTCTCTCACCCGCAGGTGAGGGTCTGAGAACAGCTGGCCCAGGTCCCCAGGGGCCAGGCTGAGACGGGACCCCAGGGCTGCCACGCCACCCCTGGGGCATGACAAGCGGCTCCTGTGAACCCCTCCTTCCACCCAACTGAAGCCTGCACTTCCTTCCAGGCAGTACCCATGTCCTCTGGTAAGCTCCTTGGGGGAGAGACGGACCCTGAGTGCCTGTTTCTGGGTCGGCATGCCTGCGCTGTCTGCCCTTCACCTCCAGCCGAAGCTATGAGACGGACGGGGGACGCATGAGGCCGCTTCTGCCCACCAGATGAGGCCATGGTCTCATGATGAGCACGGGTTCCGAGGCGGCTGGCACCTCACCCAGCCCGCCGCCCGCACGTGATCTGAGGAGGACGCCCGGGTCCTGAGACTGCCCGGTCACAGGGTGGTCAGCAGGGCTGGGGGGGAGCACAGAGAGCTGGACAGTGCGCATCAGCACAGCATCCAGAGCTCGGCCAGTCCCCACACGACGTTCTGGAACTTCCATTCCTTTACAGCTGTCCCACCGTCAGGGACACGGAGGCTCAGGCCACCTGCCAGTGGCCTGGTTCTGGGACCATGACACGCCCACCACTCCCAGAATTCTGCAGCTGCTCCTGAGCCCAGGGGAGCCCCTCGCGGCTCCACCGCCCCAGGTCTGCACAGACCCCGCACCCCCACGTGCTTTGCTGCTGCTGCCACTGCTTACACTCTCGTCACTGCTTCTAGGGCATCAAAGGTCTCTGCCAACAAGGGCTCCTTCCAAGCAGCGAACCTGCCTTTCTTTTCTCCTCAACCTGCCCCACTTCCCTACCAGGACACGCCTCCTTGTTTCCTGCAGATTCACGGGCAGCTTCTTTGCACACAGGCTGCGAGATCGACCTCGGTGCATCGGCTAGAACTGGCTCCCACCTCAAGCACAACCCTGAAGTAGTGACACTGCCTGCATGTGTGTGCACGTGGGTGCGCACCCATGTATACACACACATGCACTTGTGGGCTGGAGACACCGCTACACAGAACAGCTGCTGTTTTTGCTGAGTATGAAACTCGAGGCTTGAAATACAAGCTGGGTTTTCAAGTAAGAACCATGGTTTTTACTCAGCTCTGTGGACACCAACCAGCCTAGTGTCCTGACATGAAAGCATCATCACCCCGAGACAGTGAATGGAATTCCCGTCCCCAGAATTTACTAGATGTACCGGGTGACTTGTAGCCTTGAAACCCCAAGAAAACACAGTGGCTCTGCCCGAACTCAGACTGAACAATCTCACTGGGCTGCCCAGGGGCCTCTGACGGACAGGAGTGGCTGGGCCGTCCTGCCGGGAGCTCCCGAGTTGTCTGGGGCCTCATTCCCTGTCTACAAAGTGTCCGACTCCCCCGGAGGCAAGTGGACATCCCTGCATCCCAGACCCCACATTCCCGCACGTCACTCCTGGCACAGCGTGGGGGTTGGGGGGAGCTCCGCCAGGAATCTGGCAGCTTTGGGCTCCGACCCACTACTGTAAGCCCCTTTGGACTGCCCCTACCCTGTCATCTCCCTCCCGCCGAACTGTCCCAAGTGAACGCACACAGGCCCCCCCAGCGGAGCTTCTGGGTCTGTCCAGCCTCTGACTGCTGGAGGGCCTCCCAGATCAGGGCCGCAGCTGCACTGGGCACCCAACCAAATGCTGTCCAAGTGCTGCCCTCCTCTCCACGGGCGCCTCGGAGCAGGCGCCGGCTCTGCTGGCTCCACACAGCACTTGGCCGGGCCCCCCAAGACGGGCACAGCTCAGGAGTGACTGCGAAGGGACAGTGGCTCCACCCATGCCGTCCATGCATCCTGTTGGGAATGGAGCCCTCGATGCAGGTCTGGAGAGCTGAGGGGGGCTGCCTGCCTGTCTCCAGAGCAGCAAAAAGCCGAACGAGGCCGCCAGAGCCCCACGGGGTGATGCGTGTGGGCAGCTGCCCAGTGCCAGCGGCCAGCACAGGGGACACACGGGGGAGGCCTTCTGGGAGGGCAGACCCCAGACTACACACTGATTTCAGCCACCCACCAGCCCCAGCAAGCAGGGGACATGGTGCTGACCAGGGACACACCTGGGATTGTCACGTGGGGTGGGTTGGTAGGGGGTTCATCTGGTTGGTGGAGACGGGTGCTGCTGGACACTGCACGAGGAGGCTCCCCCAGCAGATGCTGCTGAGTGGAATTCTGCCCTCGAGCAATGACAGGTGTCCGAGCCATGTGCAAGGGCTCCCACGGACCCCAAGTTGGAATGCGAGCCTTGTTTAAACAGAGCTCCAGACACCAGACAGACACTAGAGAGATGACTGTGCCGACCCCCCACCGCCCCCATGACCACGGAGCTCTCCATGCCAGCCGTTCTTACAGGGCCCCCGGGCTCACAGGAGGCAGACAGGAAAGATGGGGAGATGGGGAGACGGGGGCGGACAGACGGGGAGCATGCAGGCCCTCCTGTGGGGCCTGGGGTGTGCGAACTCCAGCAGTTCAGTGGGGTCCCCTGGGCCCCCCTTCTCTGGGGCTTCTCTGCAGGCCCCCAGGGCCGCAGGAAGGTGAAAGCTAGTGGACAGCCACACACCAGCCCTCGGGCAGCTCTGGGAGCCAGGCAGGCCCGCCTGCCCGCCAGGATCCCTCTGAGAACAAGGGGGATTGGGAGGGGAGTGTTCACAAGGCCCCAGAGAGCCCATTTCAGGGAAAGCAGCCCAAATCCCTGCGTCATGCAGACAGGGCCGTGGGAACCAGCCAAGAAAACCCGGGGGTGCAGGCACCCCACCCTCAGAGGGGCCGTGTGCACACTGCGACACGCCAGCCCCTCTGAATCAGAGGACAAAGGCTCACCGAGGTCTCTGGGTCCCCCTGGGGCTGGCCTGGCCTGTCACCCTCACCACGGCTGGGCCTGGGCCCAGGCATGGGAACCCGCAGCCAGTCTGGAGATGGCGGCTGGTGGAAAGCCAGAAAAATCCCAGAGCCTCAGGGTGACCAGGACCCGCCCCTCCTGCCACAGCCCCCAGAACCCCTCCCCGGATGGGAGGCCGACTGTGAGAAAGTCACCCCCTCAACCAGGGTGGGGGGGTGTCCACTGCGCTGGAATCTTTCGCTTGGTCCCTCCGTAACTCCTGGGGTTCCACACAGTCGTCGTGTATGTGGTGCCAGGTACTGAACCGAGTACCCCTGACAGTTCGTATCCCCCCGGAACCTCAGAATGTGACATGCTCTGATAAAGGTCTCTGCAGATGTAATCAAGGCAAGGAGCGCAAGGTGAGACACCGTGGACTAGGGTGGGCCCCATTCCTCGAGCATCCTTGTAGGACAGAGACGTGGGGGCCACGTGAGGATAAGGCCGTGTGATGTGGCCACGGGCCTGGGGACCACTAGGCAGGAAGGCTCCTCCTGCGGGCTTCGGAGGGAGCTCAACCTGGACTGTGGACCGGCGGCCTCAGACTCTGAGACCAAAACTGCAGTGTCTGAAGCCCCATCCGTGTCCTGTGCTGCGGCCGCCCCAGGACACTCTGCAGACTGAGGGCTCAGATGCCCCAGTCTCCACTCTGCAACGCACGGGCACGGCTGGGACGTGAAAGAGCCTGAGCCTGGCCGCGGACCCCACCTCTCCACCACTGGCTGAGTAAGCAGGAGCTTGGCCACAGGGCTGAGCTCTGCTGAGAATCAGCTCTGCCCTCTGCTCCATCCACAGACCAGGCACCCCGGCGGGGGTTACATCTACAATGGGCTTGTTGAGGGTCCTCTCTTCTGTTTCCCCACCCTGGGCTGGGCACCTGGGGTCCGGTGCCTGTTCTTTGGCTCTGCCTAAGGGGGTGCGGGGCAAGGACAGGATGGTTCCCTATGTGGAGGACATGCTGGTTCCCCACAGCCTGTCTACTGTATTGTCTTGTCTTTTAAACTCCTGGAGGAGCTGTCGCTGGACGTCAAGATCAGCGTGAAGATTCAAAGAACCCTCTCCCCACTGCACAGGCAGGCAGACCTGTGAGCACGAACTGTGCCCACTGCACAGGCTGGGAGACTCCCGAGCACCGATGGCGCCCAGCACAGGGCTTTGCCCTGCTGCCGCCCTATCTGCGTGCTGCCCACCCAGGGCGGGGCTGAGTGGAGGCGGCAGGGAGACAGAGCCAGCTGCCAGGCCTTTGATTTTTTCTAGGCGGGCCGCACAAGCAAAGCATGTGAGCTGCGCAGGCCGACAGAAAGGTCTCAATTAAAAACCATCAAAGAGCACCGGAGGGGGTGAGCCGCCTGCATCAGTCCTCCCACCGCGGCTGAGGCGCCCCATCTGCGCGTGACCCAGTGCTCCAGGCATCTGGCCAGGAGTAGACGGCCCACCAAGCACCAGCCCTGTCTCCTGGGGCACAGGTGACTGGGGGAGGACGGAAACCCAGCCTTGTGGCCCCAGTCAGTGTTCTGCAGTCCTGGTGTGATCCTGACCCCTCTGAGACGGCCTCCATCACAGGCACCCTGAGTCCTGCACTGGGGTGGCCGGGTCCGGGAGGAGCACCCGAAACGTCTTCCCCCGACTTTGAAGAGAGCAGCTCTGCTCAGAGGCTGCCCAAGGCACCTGCCCATGACCCAAAGACAGGCCTGGGGCTGCTGCGGGCACTTATCAGATGAGGACGCGAGGCTCCAGGAGGCGCAGGGCTCTGCCTGGAGAGACCGGTCCGAGCCCCAGATGCTCCCGGGATGAGGGTCTCCTCCCAGCCCCACAGCTCCCCCTGCCCTGACCACCAGCAGAGCTAGAGCTGCTCAGGGCCTTCCCCACCACAGGCCGACACAGCCCTGGGGCAGGATGCAGGGTGGGCCAACCCCTGAGGGAGCTCATGTCCCCGCACACGGTGACCATTCACAGTGGCCTCCACACCCAGGACTCCTGCTGGGCCCAGGGCCAGGTGAGCTCGCGGGAGCTGCTGGGGCGGGGGGGGGGGGGGAGGGTTGGGCTGCCTGGTCCCCTCCCATGACCTCCAGCAGGGAGCACCCTTTATCTGCAGCTGGGTGACCCCAGCCACTGCATCCACGCACCCACAAGGTCCCACCATGTGTCCTCTGGGCAGGGCCTGGGCTCCAGGGACCTGCCTTCTCTATACCTCTCCCACCCTCCAATCCAGGAACAGCCTGACCTTGGGCCGAGGGCCTTGCAGGTGCTATAGGTAAACGGCCAACAGACAAAAGCAAAAAACACAAAAAGCTGCCCAGGCTTCTCGCTCAGCCCTGGTCCTCAGGGCTCCACCTCCTGACCCTGCCGCTGGGCCTGCTGCTCTCTGTGGCCTCCCCTGGCTGAGCTGTGCCCACTGGGATCTGAGATAATCTCAGTCTCCCCCTTCCTGAAAAGGCTGGCAGTGGTCTCGAGGGCCCACAGGCCCAACTCCCCCACTCCCAGTCCCAGTGAGCCCCTCCCACACCTGCGATCTCAGTCCAGGACTGCAGAGTGGTCCCTGGTCACACCAACCCCGCCTCCGGCCCTCAGAAAAGCCATCCGGGTCGGGGCTGACCCTTCCCAATCCGAGTTTCCTATTCATGGGTCTGGTCCTGGGGAAGGACGGGAAGGAGGGCAGCACTGCCTGTGAGTCTCACGGCATCGAGGACGAGGCCACAGAGGCCTGGAACTGGACCTGCTGATCCCACAGCCCAGGCCCTTCTGCAGCCCCAGGGCCCCTGGGCTCCAGGCAGGCCGGTGGGGCCGGGCACTGGGTGAAGGACAGCAGAGACAACGAGTGGGCCAGTCTGTGAGACACAGGTCATGCCCTCCAGATGCAATGTGGCCCGCAGCCATTCAGGCACCGTGGTGCTAAGCCCTGCCTGAAGGGTCTTGACCCTCCTGCCGAGGTTCAGCATGGGACCCTGGGGCAGCCACTGGAGTGGAGATCAGGCGGCAGTCATGGGGAAAGGGTGGTTTCCACAAAGTCCTCTAGAAGGGAGGGGACCATCTGGAGGAAAACCCCGTAGACAGGAATTCTGCAGACGCTGCACTGCCTCCCAGGTTCAGAAAGGAATGGCTTCGGGGGAGGATGTTTTCGACGGCAACAAAATTATAAACACATTATGTATTCAAGCTGAACAAAAGCTCTTTGCTATCCCTGCTGAAATCTGTTTTCACAGAAGTCTAGTCCCCCTGCATCTTATCACACCAGCCAAGCGAACCTCCCTCAGCAAGTCCTCCTCCTCAGGAGACTCGACACAGTTCCCAGCACAACAGGCTGGTGGCACAGGAGGGGTTTCTTCTCCCACCCGTTGGTTCCCACCGTAAGCTCCAGACGGCAGGGAGTCCCCCTCCGCCCTGACCACCTCCCTCAGAGCTGTCACCCCCCTGACACCTGGAGCCTGGCCTGAACAGCGTGCTCTAGACACAGTCCTGTCTTCAGGAAAATGCTGGGGCGTGAGATCCCAGGAAGCCAGGGGACACAGGCTGGTCTCCCACCTCCTGGCCCCGATTCTATCAGCACCCAGATGCAGAGTGAGGCTCCGGGGTCCCTCCTTACACACAGGGCTGGGATGGGGATCTCAGCCCTGCAGGACCACTGAACTGAGGCAGCTGAGCAGATGGCCACCCTGGCCTGCCGTCCAGCCGTGCCTCTGTTCACCGAGACACCCCCCTTCAGAAACGGGGTCGACTCCACCTGCCCGTGCCCCCCCGGATAAACTCTGCGGGTCACCCATCACGCCACGTGGGTGGCCATCGTGGGAGGGGTGGGGATGGCGGGCAGGCATCCACACGGCACCTGGGCCCTGCAGAGGGCTGGGGGCACGTTCCCAAGTGGAGGATCCACCAGTTCTGGCAACAACACCACTTGGCCACACTCCTGACACGGCAGGTGCATTGCCAAGCTCGCCCCTCGATCCCCCGTCACCACCACGCCCGCCCTGTGTGGACAGGGGACTATGGTCTGCGTGGTAGACCCATTTCTCCCAATGCTTCGGGACTGACAACTTGCCGGTGACCACGTTCACTCGGCCTACCTCAGCATCAGTGATCCCCTGGGACCACCCGACCCACTGACTCCAGTGAATCCCCTTAGCCAAGGTGGTGGATCTGGGGCCTGGTGTCCAGAGACAGCACCCCCACCCCAGGCACACTCACCCTTCCCGATCTGGATGAAGCCGAGCAGGATGATCAAGGCCAGCGCTAGCAGCTTGGCAGCAGCAAAGGCGTCCTGGACGCGGGTGGCGCCCTTCACACTGTAACAGTTCACGGCCGTGAGTAGCACTGTGGAGACAGGGCAGCAAGTGAGTGCTGTGGAAACGCGGGCAGAGGGGCAGGCGCTCCCCAGCCCCTTCCCTGGGTCTGACCATCTGGACTCTGGGAAGGGAGGGGACCCGAGGACACAGGCTGCGAGCCCAGGTGCCCCCAGGCTGCCATAAGGGGATGTTTCCTGATGGACAGATTTCAACCTTCCACAGGGAATCAAAACACCTCCACCTGCACCTGAGTCCCTCCAGGGGGCGCCCTTGAGGAGCACAAGCTGCTACCGTGGGGGTGTGTGTGCACGCAGTCACCTTTCTGCTCCCACCTGACGCTTCGGCACAATTTACCCGACACCCTAACCTCTTAAGGGGGGAACCCTCTCTTCAGAGGGTCCTCGTAGGATTTCCCCCAGGGACACAGCGGATGAAGCCTAAGCCTGACAAGCCGGGGGTGGAGTGGGGTGGGGTGTTGGGTGCAGGGAGCGCTGAAGGAGATGCACAGCCGGGGGTCCCAGTGGTTAGACCAGAGAACCAGTGCCAACTCTGCTGCTCGTGTCGCAGCAGGTACTGAAGACCCCACCCCAAGGCAGTCCCCACAGCGGGGCGGGGGCACAGGGCAGGCAAGCCGGGCTCCACAAACTCAACAACACAGGCAGGCCCCACCTGGAACCCGGGGAGACCCCCAGACCTGAGCGGGGGCAGGGGCTGAGTGCTCAGGGGCCTGGCGAGCTGGGGGGAAGGCAGTCAAATCTGTAAACTCACAACCAAACAGAATGAGATGAAAAGGAAGGAAGGAATCAGCCCCAACCCATGCCCTCCTTCACCGCGTCCCTTGTGGATGAGATGAAAACAAAGGAACAAACCAGCCCCCAACACCCATGCCTTCCTCCTCCACCGTGTCCCCCGTGGAAACACGCCTGGCGTGACGGCTCTTAGGGTGGCTCTGCCTCATGCCGCTGCTGACACCAGCTGCCCAGGGGAATGGCCAGGGCGCAGATGGGGCCTTTTATGATGGGAGGGTTGGCAGTCAAACATTAACTGGACAGCCTGGACCCATGGGAAGGACATCTGTCCACCATGCCCCGCACACAGCACTTCTCCAGACAGAACCAACTCGGGCTGGCAGGTGCCACGTGGCTCCCTCCCCAGCTAAATTAATTACATGTACTTTTACAAAGTGAGGGAAAGGCCCCCAAAGAAATAAATCCACACTAATTAACTAGATGAGCTACGACAGTCCAGGTGGGCGAAAAACAGGAAATGGCCCCATGAGCTCTGGTTAGGACCAGCCCCAGCCCACAGCTTCTCTCTCGGAAATTAACTGATACCGGAATACCACCCTCCCTGTCCTTTTCTCTTTGCTGCTCTAAGCCTGGCTGATGCAATGGCTGATCAGGACTGTCTGCCACGCCCCAGAAAGTAGAGGTTGAAATCTGTCTTAAAACCAGTTGCCTTTGGCCCCTGCTCCTAAACTGAAACCCTCAGATGTTCCCCACGCCAGGTACGACAGTGGAGGGCTGTGATAAATGGACCCTGAGTGGCCCTCACTCGTGGGGACCCTAGCCGGGCCCCCTGGGCTCCCAGGTGGTGGTCCTGCACTTGTCAGAGGCTGGTGGTGGACAGCCGCCTCAGGGCAGTGTGGCCCATGCAAGGCCTTGAGAACGTGGGGGCAGAGCCCCTGTCAGGGCACCAAAGCTGTCTCCAGCGGCAGGAGCTGAGCCCTGGCGGGGAGAGGCTCAGATGAAGGGGCCGACATGTGCAAGGGGCAAACAGCACCAGTGACCCTCAGCGTGTGGCTCGGGGGTGGACACACACTCAGTCCAGGCCCTCCAGATCAGCCCCAAGACAGCTGTCCTGCATCATGCACATCAGCGCTGCCACTCCCAGCACAGAAGAGGAGAGCCGGAGGCCGAGAGGACCCCTGTCCTCCATGACAGGGGCAGACCCGGGACTCTGGGGCCCCTCTGATACACACACCCCCACTGTGGGTTGGGGAGAGGTGGAGCAGCAGGGAATTCCTTCTCCTGAGCATCCAGGATGGTGCAACCCACCACGTGGCTGGGACCCTGGGTGAGGGGCCCTGGGAGAGCAAGCCCAGGTGCGCTCCCACCAGTGGGCCGAGGAGCCTGGACACAGTAGAGGGCGGGGAAGGGTGGGGGGAGGAGGAACCTTTCCAGGCAGAGGGCAGTCCTACAATTTCCGTAGGTGGAAAGTGACAACCCTGAGGCATCAGTTTCCGCATGCAGCAAGAGGCTGGCGGATTGCATCACTTCGCCATTCACGCTCCAGGCCGGAAGCGGGGTGGGGCGGGGGAAGGGGCGTGGCCAGAGCGCGGGGAGGGGGAGACGGCGCTTCCTGCCGGCAGTCAGCCCCCGCCCAGCAGCCCTCGCTGCAGTCATCTCTGCACGCCTCAGGGGGTTTGGGGTCTCCGACCCAAGGTGAGCGGGGCTCCCCTCCCCACCCCACAGATGAGGTCTCTGAGGATCCAGGAAGGGGGTGTGGCTGGCCAAGCCCAGCCCCAGGGCCCCCAGGGCCTCGCCTTCAGGGAACCAGGGCCCTGCCCGGCAGGTGTCCTAGACCCTGAGAATCCAGGAAGGGGGTGTGGCTGCCAAGCCCAGCCCCGGGGCCCCCGGGGCCCCGTGGACCCTGAGCTCAGCTCTGTCTCAGACTGGGAGGGAAATGGGCCGGATCTCAGGACAAAGGGGACTCTGTAATATTCCTTTCTTTTACAGAAAGAGGAATGAAAACATAGAATGAGACGTTAATGTTCATTGACTTTGGCCCAAGAGTAAACGCTTTACTATTCCCCATAATGTCCGTTCTATATGGGGCCCCATCCCAGACTTAGACAGCAGGGCCGGGAGGCCGTCTGGGAAGCTGGGTCGGCCTCTGGCTGCCCTGGCTTTAAGTCCATCACCCCAACAAGGCGCCTCAGCTTCCACACAGCCGGATGGAGGGGTCATCCGGGTGGAACCAGGACCTCTGCTGCCACCACCCTGGTTAGGGGCAGCCCCCACCTGTGCTTCAGGGCAGGGGGCACAGTCCGCCCCAGGGCACCAGCAGGCAGGCACTGGCTGGAAGCCAGCCCCCTTGGGGTTCCCAGTGCTGACACCCCCCAGATAAACACCAGGCAACAGCTGGGACCGGAAGATAGAGCCTGGTGGGCTCAGGAGAGGAGCGGCTGTGGGCAGATGGCAGGGCAGGCGGGGCCTGGTGGCTGGTCCCACAGGCTTTCAGGGCTGCGCCCGTCCTGGCCTTGTCTGGCTGTGACATGGCACCTTGCTGCCCTGCAGGAGCACCCCAGTTCTACCTTGCAAGGGGGTCGGGGCCTCAGGTTTTTGCTAGAGGGCCAGCCACCTCCTGCAAAGTCACCATCCCCCCCCAACAAACTCACAGACTTGCACTTGTACTCTTGTTCCCGCACTTGTACCCATTCTCATGTCTGGGAGGGCAGGACATGATGCCCAGTGAGGAACAACCCCCAGCAGGCCTGGTGGGAGGCTCGCAATCCATGGCCCCCTGGGCCGCTGGCCACGCTTAGAGCCTGACCAGGAGTGCCAACTCCAGCTGCAACCTGGCTGACCAGGTGGCTTGAGTTCAGAGTCCTGTCTGCAGAACGCAAGCCACTCCCACCCCACGATGCCGACTTGCAGGTAGAAGAAAGGGCTCTGAGCGGGCGAACATACAGATGGAGGCGTGCACCAGGGCACTTATCTATCTGAGCAGCACCCAAAGGCTCTGCCCAGCCTTGCCCAGCCTGACCTCTCACCCCGGCCTGACCGGTTATCTCACTCTCCAGACCTGGGGTCCACCTCCGATAACTCTTCACACACAGGCTGTCAGCTGTCAGCCACTGGGGGCAAGCCTCCCAACCCCCAGCAGATGCTGGGCTTGAAACACAGCGGGGGCTGTTTTCACTTAAAAACACCAAAACAAAACACACCAAAACCCATTTCCCTCTCTGACTGAGGGTAAAACCCTGATGAGCCTTATCAGGGCTGCTCCTGGATTCTGTGCATGCCAATAACAAAATAACAACCTCAACAGTTGGGGTGAAGTATGAGCATCCACTGTCTACACCCCACTCAGTGTCCTCAGGGTCCCTCACCCTCAACCCCTCTGCTGACTCGAGGTCAAACACACCAGAGCATCGAGGTCAAACACACCAGAGCATCGAGGTCAAACACACCAGAGCAAGGTCGTGGGCAGGCGACAGAACCATCCAGAACCACAGCATGTGGTGACTGGCTGCCCCCACTCATCAGAAAATTCAGCCACTGTCCCCATGTCTGTGAGGAGGCTGCAGCCATGGACGCTCCCTTGTCCCCAGGTCTGCAGGGACCATCCCCCTCTCCCCAGAATGAAAGGATGAAGGGCCCATGGGCCAGAGCCCCTGAGCCTGGAACCTCACTATCAAGAAGCTACCAGTGAGTCTTTTTGAAAGAGGTGCTTTCTCTTTAGGGTCCTTGATAAAAGAAGGGCCAATGCTTGAGGAAAAGACAGTCTGAGGCCCAGGAGTAACTGCTGGCCCCACACAGGTGGGAGGGGCTGAGATGCCAGGGAGATGAGCACCGTTTTATCAGTTTTGCTGGCAGGCCCCCAGCGGCGCCCCAAGACAGCCCTCGGTGGGCCCTGGGATGGGACAGGAAGTGGCTGGCAGGCCGCATGGGTTGCAGGAAGCCAGGCCAGCTGGTCTCCTGAGGCAGCAGCTGGTACCGGGCCAGAGAGCAGCAGTTGCTGACCACTGCAACCGCGGCGGGACGAGCCCCGGGCCCAGGCAGCCAGCCCGCCTATTGTCGAAGCCTCCATCCGTCAAACAGGGTCACTCACTGGGCATCTGGACCTGGAGCCCTGGCTGCAGGTGGGCCAAGGCTCCTGGACTGTGGCCAGTGACCCCGGGCTTGAGTGGCCCAAGTGGCTGGCAGTGGGGCTGACTGCTGAAAAAGCAGCAAGTCGCTCCGGGGTGTGTGTCCTGCCTTGACCCTATTGTCCAAATCCGCTCAGCATGCAGGGACCCAGGGCTCAGAGGGTACTCCGTGAACCAGGCCCTCGGCTCTGGTCCTGGGCTCCCTAATGTCCTCTAGGCTTGGGGCGAGCCCCCCACTCCCAGGCCCAGCCCCCATGGTGGCCTGTGCCCCGCACCCAGCATTTCTTCCCTTCCTGCCCTAACTGGCCCAACCCAATAACAGACTGCTGTCCCACTGAGTGTATCACCTCCCAGAGCACCTGACTGGGCAGGCCCAAGAACCCACATTTCTGACAGTGCTGTCCAGGGCACCCACATGGAGAACCAGCAGCTGACTTCATGACGTGTAATTCCCCTTTACTGGCTCCAAGAGAGTGAATGCCCAGGACCCACCCATACCCCAAACATCTGAGGAGGCCAGCCTCACTTCCAGAGGCGGTGGAGTGCAGAGCCTACGCAGGGCGACAGCTCGGCTCCAGGACCACCCACGACCCCACCACTGGCCACTCAAGATCGGAGCGTCCAGAGTTTGGAGAACTGAGAGAAATGAGGGAATTTCAGGCGCAGGGGCTGTTCGGATGGGACCCAGGGCTCCATCTAATTCCCATGTCCAGTCTCTGCAGAGACAGGCCGTGGATGCAGGAGCAGGCAAATGCAAAACCTCAATCCAGTCAGGACAGGGCCCTTGTCGATCACTGATTTCCTATGAAAACCATTACTAATAGGCCGAGTCACGTTTTCAAATGTGACCAGCCCTGGAACATGTGTTTCGTGTTTTCCATTTTTAACCTGGGCTGGGTGACACCCGGTCAGAGCTCCCCCACCCTTGCTCAGAGGCAGAAGTCTCAGCCAGCGTCTGAAACTGGGACTGACACTTCATTTCAAACACACCAGAAAGAGGCAGGTTCAGTCCAGTCTGAGATCTGCTGACACACAAGCCCTGAAATTGGCAGGAAACTCCACAAATAGCCACATCTCATTTTATTGCTTTCTTCCAAAGCAGAGCCCTGCAGAATAAACAGAGGTTCCCAAAGGGGGCCCCCCAAACCCCAAGAACACCCAGGAGCCACAGGAAGGAGTCCCTTCTAGCTTGGTCGATTTCTCACATGCTGTGTGATCTTGGGCTAGTGACTTAGCGGGTCTGAGCCTCTGTATTTCCTCATCAGCTAACTGGGAATATTGCTGCAGGCCCTGACCGGTGCGCCTGCAAGTTAACCGAGCGGTCACAGCCGAGTGAAGATGTGCTAAGGAGCCGAGGCTGTGTGTGCGGGTGTCTCCAGTTAGTATCTATCCCCGGCTCGCATGGCTATGGTCTGGAAACCCCCACCCCACCGCAAACCTGCTGCACCTGAGGGTGACGGGACCCCGCGGCCCCCACTCCACAACCTAGTTTGCTAGTTAGGGGAGAGCAGTGAGGACATCCAGGCCTCCTGAGTCCCACTTCTGTGCAGTGGCCCCTGGCCTGGGGTCTTCAGCCCTGGTGCCTGTGACAGGCTCCCGCACTGTGCTACTGCAGACCTGGTCAGCCTGGGGGGCCTGGGCGTCACACCTCCCAATCAGGTGGTCCCAACTGCAGTCAGGGTGGGGACCCATCAACCAGGCCAAGTTCTTAGGGCCCCACCACACACACACTACTGACATCCCTGGAGGGGAGAGGACACGGCCCGAGCAGGTTCTGACTTGACTCTGAAGCAGCCTGTCATGTTGGTGGGGCCCTGGGGCAGGGGTCCCGAGCAGGATGTTCGGAAGCAGTGACGGTGGAGTAGCCTGCCCCCTGCTGTGAGCACCCCCATTCATGCGTGTCTACCTCCCAGCGAGGCTGCCCCAGTCCCCAACCTGTTCCCCTGCCTCAGCCTTGACACCCAGCACGAGTCCTCCTGTGGACTACACAAGGCTGACTTCAGAGCCCGAGGACCCCGCACAAAAGTGCAGGCAGACAGCCCCCTGCCCACACGACCCGAGGACACTCCCTGGTCCCCTGTGATGGGCCACATCAACTCTCGAGGGACGCCCCCCGCCCCCCAATCCCCACAACCCAGGGAACAAATGCATGATTGTAAAGACTCTGGTGACCTGCCCAGACCCCCTGATCGGACAGCCCCTCCCTGCCCCCTCCCCTTGCCAGGCACACCTGCTGTCATTTCTTGCCTGGACAGTCCTTCTGAAACTGGACCCCTGCTGCGATGGGTCAGGAACTCACACACCCTCCGCGCTGCTCTGCTCCAGGTTCTGAAACCCAGGACCAGAGAGGCCCAACACCCAGCCCTGGGTCACACAGCCAGAGCCCTCATGAGCCTTTCAGCTGATAGGGTGTCCTTGACGAGGACCAGGTGAAGAAGACCCAGCCCTGTAGCCTGTGTCCCTGCTGAGGGCTGAATCGCGTACCCGCCTTGGGCAGAGGCCTCAGTTCTGTACTGGCTGCACTTGGGGTGACTCTCCTCTGGGTTGTCAGCCAGCAGCCAAGGTTAGGGTGACTCAGAGGGCGGATTGGGTTGCCTACAGCATGCTGGAGGCTTCTGAGCAGGCAAATCCCCCGGGGGTGGGGTGGGTGGGGCTCAGAGAACTGCCCCTGCCTGGAGGCTGGTCTGGATGGACACCACTCCCTCCGGCACAGGAGGGTGTCAAGGCCACCCGCCCAGCCCGCTCTCCCAAGCAAGAATTCAGGACTCCTCCAGGACTAAGGAAAGAGTTGGGTGGGGGCCTCCTGCCAGGATGCAGACAGGACCCCAACCACGAGCCAAGAAACCACTGCTGGATGGGGCAGTGGTCCCACTGTGGGGAAGGGAAGGGGCAAAACTGGGGGGCGGGGGGGTCAGGTGTGCTCTGGGAGCTCCCCCAGACCCAGACCCAGCAGACCCAGGAAGGTCACACCAACTGGGGGGATGGAATCACGTACACCCAGTCCCTGGCACCTCTCACAGAAGAAGAGGACAGGAACTGGAGGCCAGCTTGGGCACAGGACAGGGCCCGTGGCACAGGGCAGCTGGAACCCACAGGGCAGCTGTTGGCCACCCTGCTCTGGAAGGTCATTTGCAAAGGGAAGGTTTTGAGAGGAATATGATGTTTTCCTAGACAGCTCCCTGTAAGGAGTCTGACTCCCCAGTGGGGGAAGGTACGGGGCAGGGGGTGGAATATGGGGGAAGTGTTTCCCAGGGAGTCCAGGAAACAAACCTCAGATCCACTAGTGTTTGCCCCTGATGACCAGGCACTTGGACGTGGTGACGGACACTGTCCCAGACCCCGGCACCCTCCACCCTCACCACAGACACGGCCGTGTTCCCACACGCCAGGAGACAGAGATGGCTCAGGAGAAGGACACCCTGTGTCCCTGGCAGTTAAGTGGGGGGATGGCAGACCTCAAAGGCTGGGTGTTTCTGCCAAGATGGGGGCAGCAGTCCTGGGGGTCTGGGAACCTGCGATTGGGGGTTTGGGGCGGACATCTCTGGGCAGGGTCTGCATACTCTGCGGGATCATCAAGGGGCCCATGACCCAGGGGAAAAGGGTCAGAAACGCCCATGCAGTGTCTCCCGCCTCCCTCAGGTCACGCGCTCTGTCGAGTACCCCCCGCTCCCCGTGACTGGGCCAGAGTGCTTTCATGTCTGGCCGGGAAAGTCGGATTTCAGGGCTAATTACCCAGCTGTTGTCTGCACTCAGCTCACAGCCTGCAATCCCAGTGTCGCCAGCTCCTTGGAAACACCCAGCAGCCTCTGCTTCGCGAGGCAAGGGGCTTAGGCCGGGCAGCTGGCAGACATCCAGACAGCTCGCAGTGGGCGCGGATGGTGTGCCGGCCTTGCTGGGATAGGCCTGGTTTGAGGCCCAAGGACACAGTGGTGGACATGCCAGGAGGGTCTCCCATTGCCAGGAAGGGGAGACCACAACGGGAATCCTGGGGGAGGGGTGTGCTGCCACACGCACCCTCTTCGGATCATGACCTCAACTGACCATCCTGCCTTGGAGCTAGCTAGTGATGGCTGCCCCAGTGCTGGAAGGGGCCACCAGTGGGGTGGGCTAAAACGCCGCCATCCCCCACACTAAAAGGGGGTGCGGGGAATGGCTTCTAGCTCAAGACATGGAGGGCAAGAACAATCACGGCCATGGTGTGACACATTGTGTGGGGTGCCACGCGCATTAGACACGTCATGGCAGAGTTCCCACAAATACTAGGAGTCACAGATGCAGAAACAGGCTGGGAGATCGCGTGAATTCCTCTAAAACAGAACCCAAGTCTGTCCACATGCAGAATGCAGGCTCTTCACCGGACATTAGTAGAAGATATCCCAGGTCATAGGTCCCTGAGGACAACAGCTGAGGACCCCACCCCCACTCCACGCAGGTTGCCCCAGTGAGGGTGATGTGGGCAGGCCAGCTCACCCTAGGGGAGCCTTGGCAACCCCATCCGACCCCTGGGCAAAGGAGGGAGGCTGTGCTCTCCAGGCCTACTAAGGGCCACCAAGCTGGAAGGGGATGCAGAGTCCTGCTCTCAGCCACCAGCAGACCTGCCAGGTTCCACCAGATGGGTGATAACTAGGGGATTGTGGGAGAGGGAGAGGGGGAGGTTGGGCGACTCGAGGTCACCTTCTGTGTCCACAACTCAGACAGGTTCTGAGTCTGGCCCGGAGAGATCCTCAGTTACTCACCTGAGTGACCTCTGCCGCCCTGATAAAACCCAGGGTAACCTGAATCTCAGGTGCTATCAGTAAGTGATAGATGACCCCTGCAAACCTAGACACACAGCAGACTCCCGGGCTGTCGGCAGAGTCACGGAGCTTGTGTCATTTACCTTCATGACTCAGAAAGACGGAAACCCCAGGGTCGCACCATGAAACGGCCCCACGCTGTCATTTCCTTGTCAGACCTACAAGAAAAGGGACCTTCCCCCATTTATTTTGTCCGCAGGATCATTCTAAGCACCAGAGCCAATGCGAGCCACCAGACACAGAGAGCAGCTGTCCTGGGGCATGCCCAGGGGCAGGAAAGACAACCGGCAAAACTGCGGCTCCACAACATGCTATTGAAAGGGTGGGCCCCTGGGCCGTTCGCCAGGCATCGGCTCAGGCCATGGGCTGCTGGGCTGGGGTGCACGGGCTTGCTGCCACGAGGGGGGCTCAGGGAGCGCGTGGTGGAGGGCCCTTTCTCCTCGGGGAAGTTCTACAACCCGGCCTGTGTGCAATAATTAAACAACAATTAGAAACTGTGGCTTTTCACTGCCATCTCAGATGCACCTAAGAGCAGACCTTTCCTTGGGTGGTTGTGACCTTCCTGCCAGCCTCGGACAAGCCCCCATCCCCCTCCAGATGTGGCAGGCTCTAGACCTGCGCTCCCTCCTTCAGACAGCATATCCCTGTGTTACTGAAAATCTCCTTTTCTACCAGGAAATACAACACACACACACTCGCAAGGCTGGTTCAGAGGAAAAAAGCAGAGAACGGCTGATGGACACGTGAAGAACGTCATCCCAGCTCGCACGGGAAAGGGGTGGAACTTATGTGACCCTCCTTGCCACCCACAGGAGTCCTGGTGAGGGCGTACCTGCCACAGCCGCTCCAGAATCCATTCCGTGGCTTCACCTGCTTAAACCCAAAAGGTTGAGAAAGTGAGGGATCCACTTTCCAAGATCACAGAAGGGCCCTTTAAGGCAGTGTTATGCCATCACATCCTGGGCCCAAACATTAAACAAGACCTAGCAACAATGAAAATCGGACAATGAAAATTCTACTGACAGAAAGTCAACAAAGAGGGGCTTTTCCTCACTCGGCCCAAAGCATCATCTGAGAAGCCCACTGGAAGCCACAGGTTCCCCCTCCCTCAGGCAGATCAACTATCGCTGTCACTGTTCCTAGATTTGGGCCAAAGGTTTTTATAAGCTGAGATGTTCATTGCTGAGATTCCCCTCAAAGGCAAGAGGTCCCCTTCCCCCGGCACGGCAGCTCTGTGGGGGGGAGGGGGGGTCTCAGGTTTCCCAGGGACACCACTTCCCAGAGTATGCCTCTGAAAGCCCCCCTCCCAACACACACACACTGAGCTGGTGCCCAGGTTCCAGAATTCCAACAGCGCCAGTGTGTACTGCTGGTTAAAAGCCGCTCCAAACGATGGCACGGCTCCCTGAGTCTCGGGGCTTGGAGGGAAACCAGCCCTGCTGGCCCCACACCTCTGTGCACCTCAAGGTTTAGGCAGAGCCTCCAATCAGGTGGCCGGACACTTCCACCCTGCACGTCTGCCGAGACGTTTGCAGCCATAGACAGAGATAACGAAAATCGTGTGGCTTTCAGTACAAAAATTTTTTTCCTGAAATATCACCAGAAAGCAGCCCACCAACATACCAGGACCTCCTCCACCAACATCCTGGGACCTCCTCCACCAACATGTGGACTGTGCTCAGGGGCTGTATTTCAGCACAGCTGGGGATCCCAAAGCCAGTGTGTGCCCACCCTGCACACACTTAAGCTGCAGGTAAGCACCCCTCTTTTAAGACTGGCTAGAGGATGCAATCTTCCATTGTCTAAAAGAGCAACTCATTCACTGCTGCTGCACGATTTTACTATTATTGGTTTTGTATGAGTCAGCCTTTCCTGACTGAGCACGTCTGAATGACGTTTGTTGATTTTTTTTTTCCTAGGATCTCTCTCCACAAACAGTAAGGCTTGGGGAAGTCAAAGGACACAAAAAACAGGCTTCTCAGGCACTCCACGTGGGTGCCTCTGAGGAAGTAAGTAAGGGTCAGCTAAACAGGCTCCAGATGGACCAAGTGGGAAGGCGCTACCGGCCACAGTCTCAGGGCAGGGACCCTGTGTGTGACTCACTGCGGAGTTCCCAAGGTGGTGTGTAAATGAATGAATGAAACGCACGTGGTATTGGGGCTATTGCCCTCAGTCTAGAACTGCGGGGTCGGACCGGGGCGGGGAGCGGGAGGCGAGGGTGTCGGGATGGTCCAGGAGTGCGGGGAAGGCCCAGAATGCGGCGACCACGGCTCGGCACACATCCCCAGCTCCAACGCCCCCCCCCCCGCCCCGCGCCCGCCGGTGTCCCGGGGCCCGATACTCAGTACTCACGCACGCAGAGGCAGGCCACGAGCTTGGCGGCCTCTTCGGGGACAGGGCAGGTGGGGAAGACCGGCTTGAGCAGGTAGGTGGCGAAGACGAGCGCCACGATGTACTGCGAGGAGGGCCGGATGATGAGCAGCTCGATCCACAGCTTGAGGAAGGCGGGCAGCGAGCCGTACACCTCCAGCATGTAGGCGTAGTCGCCGCCCGACTTGGTGATGGTGGTCCCCAGTTCGGCGTAGCAGAGCGCGCCCACGATGGAGAACACGCCACACACGGCCCAAACCACCAGCGCCAGCCCGGGCGAGCCCGCCTCTTTGAGCACTCCGGTGGGCGTCACGAAGATGCCCGAGCCGATGATGGTGCCCACGATGATGGCCACGCCGTTCAGCAGCGTGATGTTGCGCTGCAGGGTCACCTCGCCCTCCGCGCCGTCCGCGCCCCGCGCCGCCAGCATCCGCTCCCGCGCCTGCCGTTCCTCCTCCTCGTTCGCCGGGAGGGTGGCCGCCGCTGCGCGCCGCTTGGGGCCTGAGCCCGCCATGCTGCCGCGCAGGGCCGGGCCGGGCAGGGCCGGCAAAGTCCGGACACCGGGCGCGCGCCGCCCACCGGAGAGGACCGGCTCTCCCAGCGTGGTCGCTGCGTCAGCCAAGAAACCTCTGCCATTTATATCCGGGGGTGGCCCCGCCCATCGGCCAGGCCCCGCCCCCGGCCCGCCCGCCGTCGTTAACGCGCCTTCCCCTGGGGGGTTTCTCCAGGCAGCCGTTGAGAAGCATTGGACGCCCCCACCCAGCTCACGCGAAGCACGCGGTGACCTGCATGGCTGGCGGCCCTGGCCCCAAGTGGTCCCAGGAATCCCGGATCCGCCGCGCGCGCGCGGAGCGCTGGACTCCTCGCCCCGCTCACTAGCCCCCTGGTCATCCCCGCCCCCCTCCCGCGTGCACTGGGGACCCCCGCTGCTCGAGCGGAAGCGGGTGAGTTACAATGGGGCCGACGACCTCTGTAGGGCCACCGCAGAGGATGGGTGGGATTTGGGGCGCCTTGAGGGCTCAGTCAGAGGAGGCAATACCTGCCGCCCTGGAGGGCGCCCAAGGCCCGAGGTGGTAGGACCCCGCTTGGTCCGCTCATCCCGGGGACTGGGGAGTATATTAAGAAGTCAGAGCCGCCTCTGGGGAGTGGGGGTGGGGGGGGGAGGGTGGCGAGCTCTCGAGATCCAGGCTGGGTCTGGGACCCTAAATCCCAGGGCTGAGGGAGCGCGATCTCGGAGAAGAGGGGAGCGCTGAGGTCGTATCTGAGCTCATTCATTCCTGGGCTCGGAAATTCTCATTCTGTCGCAGGGGGAACCGCTTTGCCAGTAAGCAGCGTTCAAGGGCTCATGGCTTGGAGGAGCAGCGACATAGAATCTGGAAAAAGCGGACTCTGCAGAAAGCTTGGTTACATTGACAAAATGAGGGTTTCCTGAAGGAGACCAGTCCGCAGGGTGAAAGGGCCTTAGCCTTGAAGGACTCCAGAGGCACCTGGGTCAGAGGGGCAACAGGTAACTAGTGCTCAGAGTCAGAAGAAAATGCAAGATGACCAGTCACCGCAGGCCTGCAAGCAGGAAAGAGTCAGAGATGCTTGCTGATGAAATTGACATGTGCACAGAGAATTTAGAATCCCATCTCAGGGGGTGGTTAACCACGGCATATTATTTGGACCTTCCACATCCCCCCCACCAAATTAACGTCCCCTCTCACCCGCTTCCCCAACAGGCCAGCCCTTCATCTGCAGTATTCCAACCAAACACTTCCACAAGCCTTGGCAGCTGGAAGATCACACAGCACAAATATTAGCTTGCAAGATGTCTAAGTCAGTGACTTGGTGGAATCAGGAATAACCTCTCAGCTCTTGTTCTTCCCACTGTCTTTTTATTTATTTATTTATTTATTTGTTTGTAATTAAGTTTTATTAAAGTATAGAGGAGATAGAGAAAGCTTCTGACATAGGCATCAGAAGGGAGCAAAAGAGTACCCCCACTGTCTTTTTAGAGGGTGCTGCTTGGCAAAGACCAGACCAACCAAAGCTAAGCAAACTTTCCAAGCCTTTATCAGGCATGAGTCCTCGGTGTACAAAGTCTCGTTTAATAGAGGAGCTACCGATGTTACTGTAGATGAGGAAACAGTCTCAGCAGAACAACGGGACTTGTCTGACCAGTGCCCTGAACCTACATGGTGCTCATTCTGTCACCTCTCTTCTTGTGGTTTATTTATCACTAAATTTGTTTCACAGGGATGGCAGTTATTTGGCAATGCTCTAAAGAGAGGTCCCGAGCTCCTCCACCCTGTCCTCCCAGAGCAGACACCTCCTGGACCACCTCCTCCAGACATAGACAGGCAATCAATAATTGCACATCAGAGTGTAAAATTAACAACCATGATAAGCCCAGGGCTCTAAGGGGCCAGAGAGCCAGGTGGAAGGAACCAGGCCACTCCACTACAGCCTTCCTAGAGTGAGAATTAACAAGGGAGACGGGAGGGACGGGATATGCACGTGGACTGTTGGTGTCTCCCGTGGGGGCTCCTGGGAAACTGCAGAAGACTTAATAGCTGGATGGTGACAACCTCCAGTGGTGTTTCCACCATCTCATGGCAGCTGTGCCACCATTGTCAGTTTCTACCTGGTTTTCATATAAGACTGTACTGTATTTCCAAGGGTAAACTTGATTTTTCTATATGTGTGTGTGTGTGTGTACCTCAGACTTCCCTTACTGGAAATCTAGAACCTTAGCTGGTGGTAAAGAACTCACCTGCCAATGCAGGAGACGCAGGAGACAGCAGACTTGGCATGCAGGATGCAAAAACCTTAGCTAACAGCACCATCTGGTGGACAACAAGGCAACTTTTTATCCCAGGCAGGTTCAGTTCTGCTCACTCTGTGGACCCCTTCAGTTGTTGTTTTAGTCCCTCAGTGTCCAACTCTTTGCAATCCCATAGACTGAAGCCCTCCAGGCTCCTCTGTCCATGGGATTTCCCAGGCAAGAATACTGCAGTGGGTTGCGATTTCCTTCTCCAAGGGATCTCCCGGACCCAGGGATCAAACCCGGGTCTCCTGTATTAGCAAGCGGGTTCCTTACCACGGAGTCAACCAGGGAAGCCCACTCTTTTCAGTGCTAGCCAGTAGTTTCTTAAGAGTTATGTCATTGATTCTCACAAGGATTGGTGGAGAATAATTCGGGCATTTCTACAGGGAGAGCTTGGGAGTTTCAGTCAGAAACTTTAAAACCATGTGTCTCACCTGACCTGTAATTCCACTTGCAGAAATAGATCTAAGGTGGTAAGGAGTGTGCTGAGTTTTCGCTACATGATTGTTTATTGTAGTTTTAAGAACGGAGTCGCCAACTCTGGAAATAATCCAAACTTCCTGGGGACTTGCTTTGGTAAATGTTGCTACATCCGTGTGGTGGGATCCAGCACAGCCATTAAAAACCTGGAGGTACACCTCTAAGCACAATGTGTTCTTGACATAAAGATGAGTGAAATAATGGAGTACAGTGTTCCAGAGTCCTATCTGGTGGGCCCTGGGGGTGCTCTGGTGGAGCCCAGGTACGTGCTGAGCTCTGGGAGAGCTGCCACATTTGGAGGAACAAGCAGTTTGATTCTCAGCTGCAGGATGCAATCTGGGCCCAAGGTCACTGCCTCTTCTGCGGAGGAGGCTTTCCCAGGGCCTCTTGGAACAGGGAGTGTTGGCCTTGGAGAAGCTGAGCCCAGTGTCGACACACTTCAGTGGGAGGAGCTGTGTCTCTGGGTCAGGGGTTGCACACTATGACCCCCTTGGGGAAGTCTCTCCTGTCTGGGGACTCAGCAGCTCTGGGTCCAGCCTTGAGAGAGAAAAGCCCGTCACAGGAAGGGTAGGCTGTACGTTGGGCCAATGTAGGAGCTGCCTTGAAGATTTTCTGCCGGCTCTCTGAACTCTCTCCTGTTATTTCCAAACCTTCAGTGAATTTTTAGATTCCTCATGGCAAAATGTGGGCTGCAGAAAACGGGGAGGTGGTGGTGAAGCGGGTGAAGGTGGACAAAGGCACAAGCTCCAGTTATGAGATGGATAAGTCCCGGCAGGGGCGGTCTAATGTACAGCCTGATGACCATAGTTAATGATGCTGTGCAGCATACTTGGAAACTCCTCAGAGAGTAGATCTGAAGACCTATCATGACAAGAAAAAGGGTGGAGATATGCGAGGTGGTGGATGAGAACTGAACTTATGTGGGTCATCACATTGCAAAATAAGCACATATCAAATCACTGTGTTGTATGTCTGAAATGCGCACCAGGCTATATGTCAATAAAACTGGGGGCAAAGAATATGTGAAGACGATTTCACAGCAGCGGCAGAGACCATGGGCTTGAAGGTCAGACTGCCCGAGTCCCCACCTGGGCCCGCTGCATACCTGCTAAAGGAACTTGGGCAGACCTACCCCACTCTGGGCCTCATTTTCACTTTCTGTAAAATGAGAATAATAGTACCTACTGCAAATGAACTGATATGTGGGGAGTGCTCAGATCAGAGTCTATCCCAAAAGAACAACTCAACCCCCAGTAGTAGTAGTGGTGCCTATAAAGTGGCTGGAAAATCAAAGAAATTTACACCAAGATGGTAACAGCAGCCACCTTCAGATGTGTGTGTGTGGGTGGGGGACATGCACATGCTATATGACCTTTTCTTCTTTCTATTTCTCTATTGTTCCTAAACTATCTACAGTGAAACATACTCTCTTTACATGGTGAATCTTGTTTAAAAGCTCAGTTTCACAAACTCCCAACGTTGAAAGAAAATTTAGTCACAAACACAGAAACAGCCTGTAGTTCAGCCTCCCTTTCCAAACCCAGCTGCACCCTTCTCTCCTGCCCTGGTTTATGATCTTCCTCAGGGAACATACGAGTCTCTATGAAGACGCCTTTCTGCCTGTCTGGCTTGGTCTCTGCCTATTTGTGGAGAGGGACAAACTCTGAAATTTTTCACCTTGGGAAAGAAACAGTTGGGGAGAACTGAATGGTCTGAAAAAATCTTTAATCAGCAGAAGTGGAGTCAATGTTCTTTATAGGCATTCCAAGCAAATGTCGGGAGGTGCATTTCACTGGAAGCAAAGCCTGCTGTGTCTATGCATACATACAGCCCATGAAACAGACTGAGAGAGAGTGACTTTCTGCGTCACCTACAGACCCTGGGCTCTGACAGGCAGGGCATCCCCAAGGTCTAATAGGTGCCCGTGCCCCTGGGTGGCACTCAGGGTGCTCTTGCTTCGACAGCTGGTCCAGAATTGCACTTCTTTGTATGTGCGGATGGGCTGGTGGCCCAGGCTCCAGGGGGTGCTCTGGGGGTGGGGGTGAGGGGTCAGCCTGAGCCTCGCCTTCCACATTTGCACCAGGGTGGGGGGAGTAATGGTGCTTCTTTCTCACGTTGTTTCAAGTTTCAGTGAGACACTGTGTCAGCCTCTCAGAGAGCGAGAGAGTTAGCAGCCTCCCTCTCTGGCTAGCTTGACCTATATCATCGCTCTGTCTCGCTGGAAGCAACCGCAGATGGTGGCGAAGAGGCAGAAGGCTGGGACACTGGTAAATGGATGGCTCTTTGCTTGCTGTAACAGTCTCAGCCTTCTTGCCACTCAAGATTTGTGGTTGTAATTCCTCCGCAGAATCCAAGGGTGATGGCCTGAGTATGCAGACTCCTATCAGGGCCTGAATCGTTCTCTCAACTCACTCTTTTTCCTGGAAAAAAATGTACCCGATAAGCCCTTCACTGATGTGGAAGCCACCCTGCCTCGTGTGGCTGCCCTGCTGTGTCTGTCCACAATCGTATGGGACTCAAGTTTGTGTCCTTTTCATGTAGCAAGTGTCTTTTCCTCTTCAGAAAACTCGTTCTTAACAGCCATGCTTTGGTGGTGCTCCGCTGTTAGTTTTTTCCTGTCTGCATGTGTGAACAGGGGACGGCCCTCAGCAGTCTCAGAACTTCAGTTCTGTTTCCCCAGCACATGTGTGGCATCACCGTCACATTGACTGTTGAGCCCAAACCAGGACTTGAAGATGTTTTATGTCATTTAATTATTGCATCAGCCATAGCTTGACCCCGATTGTGGCTGGAGGAATAAGACAGGCAGGGAGTTCACTGAGTGGTCAGCCAGGTTCAGACCCACCGTGGGCCTTCGATCGTAGCTGTGATGCTGTGACCTCCCATTCAGCCAGCCAGGCCACCTGCCCTCTGGACCAGATTGATGAGTGTGACTTCTTCTGGCCACAGGTAGCTTTATTTTAGCTCTCCTGGGGGCTCCTGAAAGTTTCATTTCTCTCATTGGAAACCCCCCATTCTTGTGGAGGGCAGGCTCCGTGACTTCCCCCACACAGGCTTTCCAGCGCCCTCCAGTTGCTCAGCAAGGTCACCCAATTTTCTGAAGTTTGCAGGGTGGACATGGTGATTGTCTATAATTCTGAGTGGAACCAAGGCCTGGGGATTTTGAGTAACAGTGGAAACAAAGCTGGAGACACCAAGGCTAGGTTTTCCATGGTGGTCTCCACTAAGTTAAAAAAAGAAAAATCAGAGTTTGCCTGGCACCCAGGCTCCAGGCTTGTGGCAGCCGCTGTGGGGGCTGACTGATGTGCTCAGAAGGCTGGCCCTGCTCGTTGAGGGGTCTAGAGAAGCAATACTGTGGTGGCAAACAGGGCTTGAGAGTTCAGGACTGGCCATCAGGGAATGGATGGATGAATGGATAAATGCAGGCAGTCCATGCACGCAAGAGACTGTCCAGTTCAGCCATAAAAAGGAGTGAGTCACTGACCTACCACAATGAGGACGAACTGGGAAAACCCTCTGCTCAGTGCAGTGGCTGGATGCCTGGGAGTGTCTGGTATCATTTACATGACAAAGGACGTTGAGGCTGGAGAGATACCAAGTGCGATGGTGGTACCTGGGGCGGGAGAGGGGCGTGGGAGTGAGTGGCAGCAGGTTTGTGGTGATGAAACTTCTTGGAACCAGATGATAGTGAAGGTTGCACAACAGTGTGAACACCCTAAATGCCACCAAATTGTTCACTTTAAAATGGTTAATGGTTAACTTCATATTATGTGGGGTGTGTGTGTGTATGTGCTTAGTCGTGTCCAACTCTTTGAGACCCCAGGGACTGTGGCCCACCAGGCTCCTCTGTCCATGGGATCCTCTGGGCAACAATACTGGACTGGGTAGCCATTTCCTTCTCCAGGGGATCTTCCCAACCCAGGGATCGAAACCATGTCTCTTGCATCTCCTGCATTGCAGGCAGATTCTTTAACACTATGCCACCTGGGAAGCCAGGATTATTATTATTATGTGGATTTGTACCTTAAAAAAACAAAAAAGCATGCAGGCCTACAGTCAGAAGCCCCGGGTTCAAACCCTGCCTCTGCGTCTAATGGAGAGGCTAATGGAGCTTCGGGATGGGGGGATGGGAAACGCATCTTGGCTTTGGATTCAGGGTCCCCATCCACGCAGGGTACGGCATCACCTCTGGCCTCTGGGGGCGGTGGGTGAGGCAGCAGGGTGAAGCCCCCATTCCTGACAGAGCTGTGGCTGGTGGCCGGTGTGAGGGTGAGACAGACAGTGACCTTTCGGGGCCTGGGGACCGGCCAGTTGGGTGCCCCGATTCTGCCCTTGACCTTCCAGGTAGGGCTCAGCTGAACCCAGTGTCAGAGGAGACATGTGGCCCATCCACAGCCATCCCATGACAAGCGCGGGCCCCTGGTCAAGCCTGGCCACCTGTCTGGGTCCTACCCCTGCACGTCTAGGTTTGTGATGCAGAGTCCTCCTCCTGGGCTTTGCTCCAGGTGCCTGGCTTGACCAGCAAAGGACTGGCCGCTGGACTCTAGTCCGATTTCTTCACATGGATAAAGTGCAGTCTACACTTCTGCTCCCCTCCTGCCCTGCCCTGGGGTGGGGGGCTCCTCTGGGATGTGCTGCTGCCCTGCCCACTGTTACAGTTGAAGAGTGTCCCTGCCAAACAGGGCGCTGCAGTCCTAACCCCTAACCCCTGACCTCCTCAGGACGTAGGGCCACTGCAGGTAGAACTAGTTAGGAGGAGGTCATCTCAGAGCAGGGTGACCCCTAACCCCATAGGACTGGTATCCTCATAAGAAACGGCCACGTGACAACGGACACCGGGTGCTGGTGGAGGCAGAGGCTGGGCGGACGCGGCCACAAGCCAAGGCCACCAGTGACACGGGAGTCGGAAGAGGCAGGCAGGACCCTCCCCTTCAGGCTGCAGGGGGCTTGGCCCTGACATCGGACTGCAGGCCTCCTGTCAGGGTCCTTTAATGGACCAGAACCTTGTGGTACGGAGTCGACGATAAGAAAGTGAAAGAGAGAAAGAGGCTGATATCCCTTGGTTTACGCAGAGGACCAATAAAATCCTTGACACAGGACTTGCATCGCTCACGAAGGCACCAGGCGCCCTCTTGAGGGGGTCTTAGAAGCCCGGGCAGAAAAGTGAGCATGACGGGTCTCCACGCTCCAGAGAGTCAGCCAGAAAAAGAGAGAGAGAGAGAGAGAAAGAGAGAGAGAGAGAGACAAAAAAGACCTGGGGACCTAAGCTCTGATGGAGCAAAGGTGCTTTAATGATTTTCCTATGAGTATATATAGGCTGTAGTACATGAAACTTCTTTCGGGAATGATAGAGATCAGAAAACCAAACGTACAGCAACCGTTACCAAGGGAACAAGGGGTAATGTTAGTCACAAGGTCAGGACACAATCCATATCTCAAGAAAGGGGAACGAGACTAAGCAGTTTTGTCATAAAGAGAATGTTTACTAAAGGAGACCCAAGCCTGCCTCACACAATGACCTCAGTCCCTGGGAGCAGCATGCTGTTCCGCTTGAAGAGGGACAAAGGACTCATGAGAGACAGCACGTAGGAATCCTCCCGTCAAACATTCCCTGACAGCCTCCAGACCCCAAGAGGACAAACTTCAGGTGTTTAAAGCCTCTGGGTTGTGGCTCATGGTCTCAGTGGCCCCAAACCACTGTGAGATGTTATAAAAGGTGGAGCTCCTCCGCGGGGGGCCCCCTTGGGTCTCGCTGTTTCATTAGTCTCTGCAGGCACAGGGAAGGTCCACCTGGCTGGTGCACCGTGTCCCCCGCCAGCCTCTCCCTCAACACCAACACTAGCTCCTTGGGCAGCCCAGCCTTTCCTAAGAGAGGGAGGGGACAGAGCCCAGAGCCGCAGCAGCTGGGGAAAGTGCCCTGGAGAACCAGCTTCTGCCTGGAAGGAAGGAGAACAGGTGAGTCGCTGTCCTGCCGGGACCCTTACTAGGGTCCTGTAGATGACTATGTGAGCCTTCAGGTCATCGGGACCCAGCGTCCCCTCCTTCCTTGGGCTGGCCACCTCGGGGACATCTGGACTGAAGCGGGGAGAATGAGGTAGCTTAGAGTGCTAAGCCAGCTCCCTGTGGCCAGCTCAGGCAGGCAGGAAGGACTCCAGCATGATCTGTCCTGGCCTATCCATGATTCCATCCCGAGTGGACACGGCGACGGGAAGGCCTCTGCTCTGTCGCTCACATCCGTGTGGCTGGACAGCTCCCTTGGGAGATCCCAGATGCCCCAGGATGTGACCCTGCTCCCTGCTTCCGATTGCCAAGCAGTCCGTTTTGGGGGCATCACCCATGTCGCCCCAAAGCAGCTTGGGCTCCTGTGTGGCCCGTGGGGCTGCCCTGCTGGCTGAGGGTCTGAGACTCTTCCTCCAGTCAGCGTACACCCCTGCTTTAGGTTTTGCCCCTTTTAGGTTCTAGAAATGCGTGGGTAATGGAAAAACAAGATGGCTAAGTCTAAAAGCACAGCTCTCGAAACTTAAAATGACCCCAAAGGGCCTTCCCTGGTGGTCCAGTGGTTAAGATTCCATGTTTCCACTGCAGATCACTGGTTAGAGAAGTAAGATACCCCATGCCACGTGGTTGTGGCAAAAAGAAAGAAAGAGAAAACGAGCAAGCATTCAAGAGCTTCAGGGAGTGGGAAATTTCCAGCCTTGATCAGCTTTCTCCATCACCTCCCAAGAACTTCTCCAGCCCGGCCTCCCCAGTTTAGCTGGGGGCAACTCTATCCTCCGAGCTGTTTGCACCAAGGCCCTTGGCCTTGTCCTTTTTTTTTCTCTCCCCAAGATATTATTTATTTATTTTATTTTTATTTTTGATTGTGCTGGATCTTAATTGCTCACAGGCTTCTCATTGTGGTGGCCTCTCTTGTTGGGGGCACGGATCATAGCGTGCGGGGTCCGTAGTTGTGCACAGGCCTAGTTGCCCTGTGGCACGTGGGATCTCCCCAGACCAGGGATAGAACCCATGTCCCTTTCATCGGCAGACAGCTTCTCATCCACTGAACCACCAGGGAAGTCCCCTTATCTTTGACGCCCCGCTTTCTCTCGCACTCCCAGCTGGTAGGGCTGGAGATCACAACACAAGTGTGTCCCGCACCTGACACTTCTCACTCCTCCTTCAGGGGGCTTTCCAGCTGGGGTCTGTCTGTCACCCCGCGTCTCCCCTCTTTGAGAACCTGGGTGAGACGTGCATGTGCCCCGTAGCTGTCCTCAGGCTTCTCATAGCAAAGCCCCCCATCCCTGCATGTGACCCCCAAGTCTACTCTGGATGTGGCTCGTCTGGTCAGTCTCTGACCTCCTCTCCTTCCACTGTGACCCTCACGCACCGCATCTTGGCCACGCTGGCCTCTCTGCCGCTCCTGAACTTTCCAGAACCATCCTGGTATCTGCACGGCCCACCCCCTCCCCTCATGCAAGTCTTTGCAACGTTGTCAGCTTCTCAGTGAAACCCACCCTGGCCGGGCACCTGGCTTCCTGCCCCACTGTGCTTTTTTCAGAGCCTGGCCACCTGTCACTTCGCCCCCACCCGTTGTCTCTGGACCATCTTCCCTGCTGATGCAGACACCACAGGGGCTGGGGTCTCAGCTTGTCTGTTGTCTCGTCACCCACATTCCCCGACTGTCTTGCCCACTAACGGGGACACGCGGCCAGGGGGTGTTCGATAAACAGCGTTGTCAGACTGGAGTGGAGGTGTATGTGTCATTTCGAAACTATGAAACAAGGCAGAGACCATGGCGAGTGGAGCCTGAGTGTCAGGCCTGTTTTTGATGTTCACACTTTTGATTTGTGTTTATGTGTCCAGGGAGCTAGCGCACCTGGAGGGTGGCCCCCCTCTGGATTTCCAGAGTTCAGTAAAAAGGATCAGACGGTTTTTCTTTGCTTAAAAATAATTTCCCTATTTCAATTCCAGTAAAAGAAAACAAACTCACTGACTGAGGAAATTCTGACAGAATAATCTCAACACTGAAAAAATATCCAGCTTTTATCTTCAATGCAGTGGTTGGTGAATGTATCTTAAGGATGGCGGAAACAGAAGATCTTTCTTTCCTGTTGACGCACATTTGAACTTTTCCACAGATGCGGGAGCTGGGCATTTCTACTGCAGAGCCCCCAAGGTGTGACCCAACCTGTGGGTCAGGTCAGGGAACCTGAGCTGGGCTGTTTCTCACAATGAAACTGCCCCGGACCGAGTCCGCACCCACCACGCTGTGCTGAGCAGGGCCGGGGGCCAGGAGGCTCTTGTGATCCTATCACTTCTGGAGGGACCTCTGTTCTTTGCCCCCACGTTTTTCAGAGCTGCTCACTTGGGCTACCTGGCCCTTCCTCCCAGCTCCAGCACAGAGGCTGAGGGGACAATGTCACACACGCCAGGGCAGGGATGGCAGGTCGGAGCAGCGAAGGCAGATTTTGGGAGCTTGAAGTTCAATTCTGCATTTCAGAAATGTCTGGGAGGATGTTAACTCCTCTACACGATGCCTCCTGTTGTGAGGGCCGAGCAGTGTGGCTGCTCTCTGCCTCTCCACGGTGAACCATGCACGCTCTACACCTGCCCTACACCTGTCCCATGTCAGCCCCACACCTGTCCCACCTCTGCCCCACACCTGCCCCAAACTTGTGCCATTTCTGCCAACACCTGCCCCACATCTGCCCCACACCTGTCCCATGTCTGCCTCTCACCTGTCACATGTCTACCCCACACCTGTCCCATGTCTGCCCCACACCTGCTCCACACCTGCCCCACACCTGCCCCTTACCTGTCCCATGTCTGCCCCACACCTGCCCCATGCCAGCTCCAAACCTGTGCCATATCTGCCCACACCTATCCCATGTCTGCCCCACACCTGCTCCACACCTGCCCCACGTCTGCCCCACACCTGCCCCATGCCTGCCCCACACCTGTTCCATGCCTGCCCCACATCTGCCCTACACCTGCCCCAAACCTGTGCCATATCTGCCCACATCTATCCCATGTCTGCCCCACACCTGCTCCACACCGGCCCCATGTCTGCCCCACACCTGCCCCACGCCTGCTTCATGCAGATTCTATGCCTCCTTCATGCCTGTTGCACTTTGCTTACTTTCTCTGGACTTCTCAAGTTATAAGCACCAGATTCCCTGATTGGAGGTGAATTTCTGGTGATCTGAAACATCTAATACCTTTGCTTTCTTCCATCTACTCAGCTAACATGCCATGACGGCTAACTTCGGAAGGACAAAACTTTTGTCCGAGGACCCATGGCCTGTGGGCGACTTGTAAGCACCTGAGAACATGTGATACAGGTGAAGCATGCACGGGTGGGAGGCCCCCATCACTGAGGGCTGGGTGATGGAGGAGAACATCACAGGAGGGGAGTCTGGGGGTGGAGGAAAGGTCAGGCGCAGAACTGGAGGGCTAGGACGCTCCTGGGAGGGGCAGCCGTCCAGGGTCGGGGCAGCGGGCACAGCTGATGGGGGTGGCCGGCAGCCCCTGGAGCCAGAGCACCTCGGGCAGTGTCTGCCCAGCGGGTATTCACCCAGCGCTGAGAGCAGGCAAGCGAGAACACCGCCTTTGGGAAAACAGCAGGGAACGAGGTGCCAGCATCAGAACAGCGAGGGTGCCCGGGCGTGGCTGGGGTGAGGAGGCAAAGATGCCATGCTCTGGGCAAGGCTGTGGAGAAGGGACTGACTGATGCCCAGGCCCATGGACGGGGCACAGCAACCCCAGCTGGGTGGGGGCTGCACCCCAGACCCATGGGAAGGGAGTTCGTGCTTCCTCCTAAGTTTAGCAGAAGCCGTGGTCTTGAATATGGAAGCAGGAGGAATGGTCAAGTTGCTGTTTCCCACCCAAGTCTCTTCTAAGAGAAGAGCGGGTGGTTGGGGGAGATGCCGGATGTGGCAAAACCAGAGGGCTGGCGACATAATGCTGTCTGAGACGGGGCGGCCGGGGCGGGGGCAGTGCGAACGTGGAGAATGGAGGATGGGAGGCTCGGCAGGGAGGGTTGTACCAACGGGACCCTTGGATGCCTGGCACGTGGGAGGAAGGGGCAGGGGTCCCGGGGGACCCTCAAGGCTGGCCCTAGTGCTGGGTGGATGGAGGGACGACCCCCACAGAGGAGGAACCCCACTCTTGCTGGGGTACAGGGGGCCACACCAGGAGTGGTCGGGAGCTCCGGGGAGCGGGTGTCCCGGGAGAGGAGGAGGAGCCGACATCAGGCAGGTGGGAGTGGGGCCTCCAGGGATGGCATGGGGGCTGCTGCATGGGAAGGGGCTGGATGCCCGGTCGGCACAGAATGGACAACGGAGGGGGTGTGGGCAGGGTCCACATTTGTACTTTGACAAAATGAGAAAATAACATGAAAGCAAAGTGGGGAAGCTTTGAAGTTAAAGGCTGGCCCGGAATCCCAGGCCACAAAGCTCAGTCACAGTCACCTCACAGCGAGCGGGTCCCACAGACCCGACGACCTCGGCCCCACGTCTGGCCGCCTCTCAGAATGGGGAGTGGTGGGACTGGTGTTTGTTTTCTGTACCATGGCTTTGAGGGCTGAGACCAACGTCCTTCCTCCCCTTGTTTGTGGTTTTGCTCAATGCGTCCGGGCTCCATGAATCTCAGAGTCCCAGGGCTAATGCCAGATTTTAAAAATAACCTACAAAGCAGAACACCTACCGGGAGACTAAGACTTCTGTGCGCAGAGAAAGGCCCAGCGTGGACATGAAAGAGGAGACGAAAGCACCACCTGCTCTCGGGGCTCTTGTTGGGACAGGATGTCACCAAGGGGTGGGCATTGTCTGGCTCAGGGCCCCGTAGTCCTTTTTCCTCCGGCAAGGCCCCTCTGGACACCGGCCTTTCTCTGTCCTGAAGTCTCCGTGGGAACGGATGGCCTGTGGACTGTTGACGCACAGCTGCTCTCTATCAACCCCAGCTCCCAACCCAAAGACCCCCTCCAATTACTGTGCTTCCTTCCATACCTGAGAACCCCACCCTCATAAGCTGCAGGCTGCCTGAACACATGCCTTTGGGTCGGCGTTTCCATCAAGGCAGAACCGCAGGTCATTATACAATGAGATCGTCAAGTTCGGGGCTTCGGGTTTCTTCCGCGAGGCTGTATCTCACTTTCGGTCACACACATCAGAGAGACAGGAGCGAAAGGCGGTGCCTGGCCCGACGGCGGCCTGCAATCCAGATGGGCTTCCTGCCGGTTCCGTCGCCTCCTGACTCCAACCTCTCTAGTGAGCCCGGCTTCCCCTTTAAAACCCAGGGGTGACCCCACAGAACTTTCACAGGGCTTCTTGTAACAAACGTAAGTGGGCTGACCTCATCCCAGCCCACCCAACCCAGTTGCCTGGGCAGTTTTTTAAAAACATCATTCCTTAGACCCTGGGAACCACAGCACCGGGGGTCAGGTCTGCGCTCCCACATGGTTCTGACATGCAGCGGGGTTGAGGATGGCTCAACGTCATGAGAATGCTCAGCCCAGGCCCGGCCGGGAAGGCTGCCCCCGGCTGTGTCACTGTCATGGGTGGTAACAGCCCTGTTGTTGGGCAAATGCCTCTGAGTTATCGATTATAACTGAGCGGGGATGTCAGCTCAGAGGCTGGACAGAAACGTGTCCTTTTTGATCTTATTTCTTTCTCAGCATCTGTTTTGACTCTTCAAGCCAATCTGCTTTCACCAGCATCCCCACTCAACTCGATCCTTGTAAGGCCACGTTTGTTTTAAACCATCTTGTCTGAGAACAGTCACCTGCGTCCTGCTTCAGTAAACAGAGGCCACCTTTCCTGCTGGCGCTGGGTACCTGGTGGCAGCGACTCTGTGATGCCTGCATAGCTGAGGAAGGATGTGAGCAGAGGGCTGAGTGCTCAGCTGCCACTGGGTGACCAGTGTCCCTGATCCATCCTTCTGCAGTCCTTGCACCCTGGCCCGCATCCCAGCACTTCTGACCCTGCCCTGCGCCACCTGCTCCTGAAAGAGCCTCGGAAACCTCAGCTGCCGAGGCGACAGCACAGTGTTTCCTGTAAATGGGGTGCAACATACACCCTGAGGGTGTGTTTATAAATGCACAACCCTGTTCACATCAACTCCAGCACGCTGGCCACAGGCCTCTCACATGTGATGTTTCAATTCTCATTGATTAAACTTACGTACAATTAAAACTCAGTCCCTTGGGACTTCCCTGGTGGTCCAGTGGTTAAGAATCTGCCTGCCAATGCAGGGAAACACGGGTTCAATCCCTGGCCTGGGAAGATCCCACATGCTATGGGGCAACTAAGCCCGCGAGCCACAACTACTGAGCCTGTGCTTTAGAGTCCGAGAGCCACAACAAGAGAAGCCACCACAAGGAGAAGGCCGAATACTGCAACTGGAGAGCAGCCCCGCTTGTAGCAACTAGAGAAAAGCCCAAACGCAGCAATGAAGACCCAGCACAGCCAAAAAAAATCAGTTCTCAGTCACACAGAACACATTCTATGCGCTCAGTGGCTACGTGTATCCAAGGGCTTCCCTGGAGGATGGTAGAGTTCTGGAACACTCCACAATCAGAGAGCATGTCCACATTCTGATCCAGTGACCTGTGGACGTGTGGCCTTAACCAGCAGAGGGACTCCGCGGGTATGATTGGGTTAAGCATCTCTAGGCGGGAATGATCCTGGCATCTGGGTGGGCCCAGTGTCCCCAGAGGGCCCTTTCAAGAGGCAGGCAGGAGGGCCCTGATCTGTGGCCACTTGTTCTGGCGACCACAGGAAAATCTGATGGGCTAGAGACTCAAGGATGGCTACAATTTCCCAAAAGACAAGAAACAATTTGGAGTCCAAACCAAACTTTAAAATATCCCCTTCCCTCCTAGATCCCTCAGGTCTGCAGCCTTGGAGTCACCCACACCCAATACTCTGCACCAGCCAAGGCAGCTGCACTCAAGCCTGTGACCAATGCACCCAAACTGTCCTGCTTTGTGCTGAAAAGTGACCGCATCCCACACAAACTGATGGTAAGCTTGCTGCGCTGCCTTTGCTCAGCACTGTCATTCGATGGGTGCTGGCGAGTGGCTGCACTTTTTCAGGGAAAATGTGTATAAGGAAGTTCAGGACTGTTTTCTCTCTAGTGGGTGCCAGAACACGGAATAGCCCAGGGCCAGACTATAAATTGTTGACACCGTAGGAAGTTCTGTGATTGGGGGAAAACTCTGAACCTCTGCCAAAACACACCACATCCATAATATAGGTTCTCCTTGATCTTAGATGCTATTCATGGACTGTGATGAGTCTATTTATTCTTTATCTGCCCAGATGAAATGGAGGGTATCACTGCACCTTGCTAGGTGGATGAATGTTTGCCTTCTGGACTGGGCTGTTTTTCAGTGTTTACCTGAGAGTCAGGTAAAGCTGGAAGATGACACGAAGTTTTTTGTGGAGCTTCATCTCTACCAGAGGGGAATGTGTGTGATGCTACAAAAAATAAAAATACCATTATCAGCTAGGATATTCAGTTCAGTTCAGTCACTCAGTCATGCTAGCGAATTTTAAGTCATTCAGCCTTAAAAAGGGAGGAAATTCCCACACCTGCCACCATATGATGAATCTTGAGGACATGATGCTCAGTGAAATAAGCCAGACACAAAAAGACAAATATTGCGTGATTCCATTTATGTTTGGTTCATATAGCGATCAAAATCTTACCAGCGGGGACTTCCCTGATGCTCCAGTGGCTCTGCTCCCAATGCAGAGGGCCTGGGTTCGAACCCTGGGCAGGGAACTAGACCCCATGTGCCACAGCTAAGAGTTCACAGGCTGCAACTAAAGACCCCGTGTGCCACAACTAGGACCTGGCACAGGCAGATAAATTAGTATTTTTTAAAAACCTTAGAGACAGAAAGTAGGACGATAGGTACCAGGGATTAGGGTGGGGGGGGGTGCAATGGGGAGTTACTGTTTAGTGGGGACAGAATTTCAGTTGAAGAAGGTAAGAAAGTTCTGGAGGCCGACGGTGGTGATGGCTGCACCATACTGCGAACGCACCTCAGACTGTGCACTCAAGGGTGGTTGGGATGGTAACGTTATGCTATGTGCGTTTTATCACAGTTAAGAAAAAACCCACAGTGAAAAGTCATGACACATCCCGCAGCACGACCACAATTAAATGGCGACATGTCCCAGGCAAACACTTTGTAAAACTCCTTTTGGCTTTGAAGACGGGGGAGGGGCCGCCAGCCGAGGAAGCAGAGGCCCCTGGAAGCTGGAAAAGGTCAGGAGGCACACTAGAGCCTCTGAAGACAGCCCTGCTGTCTCCTTCAACTGGGCTCCTGGCCTCCAGGCTCTGACTCAGTAAGTTTCTGTCGTTTTATGTTTTAAGGCCACCCCCCTGTCCGCCGGCCCAGTGTGTGACTGTCATGGGCTGAATTGTGTCCCCTGCATTCACATGTTGAGGCCCTAAGTCCTCACCCCTCCAGACCCCCAGCCCTTGGCAACACAGAGCCCGGGACCAAAATCCCTCCTTCCCAATTCCAAGTTGCTGGTGTGTCAGTATCCTGGGGCTGCTGTGACCGATGATGTGGCTGGGGACAAACACGCTGTGGGTGCAGGGTACTTAAGGGGTTTCTAGGAGGTATGTAAGCTTAAGTGAGGTCCTACAAGTGGGGTCCTAACCCAGTAGGGTTGGTGGCCTTATTTGAAGGGGAAGAGGGATTCCAGCGGTTAAGACTCCACACTCCCAATTCAGGGGGCCCAGGTTCGATCCCCGGTCAGGGAACTGGATCCCACGTGCCATAACTAAGGGTTCACATGCCCCAACCAAAGATCCTGAGTGCCGCAACTAAGACCCAGCATAGCCAAATAAACAAACAAAGAAAATAAATATTTTTTAAAAAAATAAAGGGAAGAGAGAGAATTCTCTCTTGTGTGCATACACCAAAAAAAAAAAAACCACCCCACACAGGACACAACAAGAAGCCAAGAGAGACCCTTTGAGAATCCAGCCAAGCTGGCACCTGATCTTGGACTTCCAGTCTCAGTGCTGTGGAAAGAAAGGTAGGCCCTGCTGTGTACCCTGCACCCACAGCATGTTGATCACCAGTCGCATCATCGGTCAGCAGCCCCAGGACACTGACACACCAGGAACTTGGAATTGGGAAGGAGGGACGCTGGTCCCGGGCTGTGTGTTGCCAAGCGCTGGGGGTCTGGAGAGAGGACACTGTGAGCCGGAGAGAGGGCAGGGTGGATGACCTCGGTCAGCGGGGCTGGCGCGCCCCTGAGGCCGGGGCACTGCTGAGAGCCCTCTGAGAGATCCCACGTCCTAGACTTCCGTTCCCTGGGATGCTCAAGCTTCTTTGAAGCAATTCTTTTCCTTGCAACTGCAAAGTACATTGACGGAAATCATGACCTTTTCCTGTCTTTTTAATTTCAGAGGTTACACATGATCAGACCGTGAAGCCCAGGAAACAAGAGAAAACACTTTCTCTTGTTAAAGTCAGTTCTACCTGTTAGTGTGGACAGAGTGAATTTAGAGTCTTGCTCCCTTGTGAGTGGCCTGGAAGGATGAACGGACCTTCCGGTTCATCAGGGGTTGGAGTGGGCGGTAGTTGTTCACCATCGTCTTCTCTTCTTCACCAGGTACAGAAAACAGGAGCGAGCGAAAGGCGGCCAGCTGGAAGGGAGGGTGTCGATGTAAGCTGGGTGCAGGCACGGAGTGAACCAGCCCCTGCGCCTGTCCTGTCTGTGCGGGGCCCTCCCAGCCTGAGTTGGGGCCCTGTATGACCAAACCAATGAGGCGGAACAGCAATGTCTTTTCAGGCTCTTCTCTGCCCTCCAACGGGTGCTCATATTGCCTCTCCAGCCGCCTGACCCCACCGTGCATTTTTGTGTGATACTTGCCACTCTGCCTTAAAACTATTGACTATTTCTATTTCTATTGACTATTTCTATTTCTTAAAACTATTGACTATTTCTATTTTCCTGCCAGGCAGCGGCATACAGAGACTGTGGGACTATGGTCACTGCGCTGTTGCCTCCCCGCCTCCCTGCCACTTGCCCACCCTCTCCTGCTGTAACATCTGACTCCTAACTAGTGTTTACTACACATCTGCTGAGTAATAGAGGGGTGTTGGTGAGGATGGCCAGTTTCAACCATGTCTGGAACAGTTCTATTCTGTGGGAAGGTTGGAGATCTCACCTTTAGCCTTTCAAAGCAAATAGCGTCACCTCAGGGAAGACTGGTGTGTTGCAGTCCATGGGGTCACAAAGAGTTGGACACGACTAAGTCACTGAACACACACACAACAGCATCCTTTCAAGGGTTGTTTTTTTTTTTCTTTTAATTTGGCTTCACTGGGTCTTAGTTTCGGCATGCTGCATCTTTGATATTTGTTGTGGCATGCAGGATCTTTAGTTGTGGCGTGTGGGATCTAGTTCCCTGAACAGGGATTGAACCCTGGCGCCCTGCATTGGGAGTGTGGAGTCTTGGTCACTGGACTACCAGGGAAGGCCCATCTCATGACTTTTAAATAAGAGGATGTTTTACAGAAGCGAAAGGCTGGAAGGACATCCAAGTGCTCATCGAGAGCCCTCAGGAAGTGCATAACTGAAACTGAGGTGGTGAATGCTGCTGTGTTCGATTAGAAATGTCTGTCCTGGGTAGGGGCAGGGCGAGAGGAGCATGCCTGCTGCACAGTTGTCATCTCAGAACTCTGCCCTAGACAGACATTCTCCAGATTCTGGAAATTCCCGGAGAAAAAGATACTTCAACTTGAAAAAAGTATATAAGTAATATCTACTGCTTCAGACTGTAAAGAACTCGCCTGCCAGTGCAGGAGACCAGAGTTTGATCCCAGGGTCGGGAAGATCCCCTGGAGGAGGGAATGGCTACCCACTCCAGTATTTTTCCCTGGAAAATTCTACGGAGAGAGGAGCCTGGTGGGCTACAGTCCACGGGGTCACAAAGAGTCAGACATGACTGAGCAACTAACACACACACACATATACACAGACACACAATATTTAATAAAGGAAGAGAAAGAAAATAAGAACCACTGCAGACCTGTGACCCTGGGACAACCAGGGTTAACTTTTTGGTGCACCTCTGAATGACAGCTTAGGGCATCGCTCAGCAAATAGACATTCGCCTCCTCCCTGCCCCTCTGGCCTTAGCCTGGCCATCATAACTTGCTTTAGTCAACAGGATGTGAGCAGTTGTGATGCAAGCAGAGGCCATAAATATGCCTGTGTGAGTTGGCCTTTCTTTTGCATTGCTATCTTGTGCCATGAGAAGCAGCCCTGGGTGGCCACTGGTCCAAGAACTACGAGAGACATGGCCTGACCCAACACCCAACTTTGGCCAAAACAGTGTCCTAGCTCCCAGATATCTATGAGTAGGGAAAAATAAATGCTTGTTTAAGCTGTTGAGTTTGGGGGTGATTTGTTAGGTGGCATTTTGCAGCAGTAGCTGACTGATACAACCCCTCTGGAATTTTCTCTGGGCATTTATATTCTATAACTTCTTATCACAGTGTGATTTCTTACTGTTCTGTCGGCCAAAGAAGTGGGACAGACCCTAATCCTCCTTTTCTCCTACAGCGACCCTACTTCTTTCACAGCTCTCCAGCACTCATCTATGACATCCCTTATTGCCTAATTTACTCATCTGCAAATACCCACAGAGGTCCCTGAATGAGCAAGGATCCATGTCCCAATGATAATATCACTTCTGTCCTGTAAAGCTGCTTTACCCCAATGGAGACCAAAGAGCAGGTGCTGGCCTTGCCCCAGAGACTATCATCTGGGAAACTCGCCACTCCTGAGGCTGACCACTAAGATTAGAAGGTGCTGAACACAACTGTCTGTCCCCACCTCTGTTCCCCTTCATCCACGCCTTCTGCCCCTTTCTCTATCTCTGTCTATTTGTCTTTGTCTCTGTCTCTTTGCCTCTGTTTCTGTCTCTGTCTGTCTCTCTTTCTCTCGCCTCTGTCTGTCTCTTGCCCCTCTCTGTCTCTGTCTCCCTCTCACACACCAATATTTCTAGGTCAGGAGAAGAGCTGCAATACTGGGAACTTCGTTCAACCCCCACGAGCTCCTATTTCAACTGGAAATTGTTCTTGTGAAGGGACATCAAAAATTCACCAAAGCATGAAACCGCACAATGCTCGCTCACACTGTCTCAGTGAAACTGCCAAACCAGAGGGATCCCCGTGAAGTCCCGTGCGCCGGATACAGGTGCCCCTGACCTGGTCTTGAGCCACCTCGATGGGCTTCTTGTGGATGATCCAGGTGACCGACTCGGACAGTGGCGGCGTGGTCAGGGAGCCTGGGTACGTCCAATAGTCCCGGCAGGCGGGCAGCAGGCAGGAGGGCTGGAAGGGGCCCAGGGCTGCTCGCGCGTCCTGGGGGAGGAGACCGTGGGCTGTCAAGCAGGTGGAGGAGGCCAGAAAGAGGGCACCGCGCTTGGCTTCATCTCAGTGACTGGCCTGGAGTGGAGCACATTCCTGGGATAAAGGCCATGGCCGCGGCTGCCACATTTGGAAACTGTAACAAGAGAACGTGGCCTTTTGCATTGAGCAGGGGTATCCACCGCAGGTTTGCATATTTTCTTTTAAAGCTACTCATGTAAAAAAAAAAAAATAATAAAGCTACTCATGTTTCTACACCTTGGCTGTGAAAATATCACACTCTTCAAGGTTGATGTCAAATAACATGCACAACACAAAATGTGCCATTTTAACCATTTAAAACACACAGTTCAGTGGGGTTGAATACCTTCACCTCATTGTGCAACCATCCCACCATCACCTGTGGAAGGTTTTCAACATTTCAGACTGAAACTGTTCCCATCACATAGTAGCTCTCCTCCCCTCTCCAGTTCTCCTCCCCGCCCGCCAGCACTCCTCCCCTCCCCCAGCCCCTTGCATTCATCATCTACTTTCTGTCTCTATGAATGTGACTCCTCTAGGGATCTTGTATAGATGGAATAATATGGGGTTTGTCCTTTTGTGACTGGCTTATCTCACTCAGCACAATGTCCTCTAGGTCCATCTGTGTTGGGGCCTGTGTCAGAATCCCCCCCTTTAAAAATATTTGTTTATTTTTTTAATTTAGCTGCACCAGATGCTGGATCTTTAGTTGTGGCATGCAAATTCTTTGTTGTGGCATGTGGGATCTAGTTCCCTGATCAGGGATCAAACTTGGGCCCCCTGCATTGGGAGCTTGAAGTCTTAACTACCGGACCACCAGGGAAGTTCCAGAATTTCCCACTTTTTACTGCCGAGTAATATTCCACTGTGCCAATGGACCATGTTCTGTGTATCCATCATCACGAACTGACACTCTGGTTGCTTCCACATCTGTGCTGTTAATAAAGCTGCTATAAACACGAGTGTACAAACATCTCTTCAAGTCCCTGCTTTTAGTGATTTGAGGATATACCAGAAGCAGAAACGTAGGACCCCATGGTAACTCCATGTTTAGATTTTTCAGGGACCACTAGACTGTTTTCCATAGTGGCTGCATCAGAAAATATTACACTTTTGAGACAGCTGATCCTCTCTTTAAAGCAGCCCTCCCTGACATGAGAGCCATGCAATTACACATGTGCAGGAGGACACGCTGCTCTGGCCAGATTCCCTGACTCATATGAGAATTTTCCTTCTCATCATGGTTGGGGGGGGAGGCGTTGATGGACCAGGACAGCCTAATGCTCCAGGCTGCTCTGTCAGCTCATGCCATGCTTGGGAGCCCGGTGTTCAGAATTCACATTGGCTTGCTTACCACTCTCTAGAATGGACAGAAACTTGTCTCCAGGTTCCTAGTGACAGGTGGAATCCCACATCACTTGCGCACTCAGCTATTCGATGAACACCACGGTAAACCTGACACCGTCTTAGGTGCTGGGGCTACAGGATCACACAAGGTGGACCCACTACTTGCCGTCGTGGAGCTCACTTCTAACGGAGGAAAGCCACAGCAGATGGCTTGTAACCAGTGTCTAGTCACGACTTTTTTAAAGGGCGTCATGGAAATGCAATTCCCGTAGTGTGGCGCCTACCCACCTAAAGTGCACAGTCCTATGGCTGTGTGTTCACAGACGTGTGAACCCTCAGCGCAGTCAATTCTAGAACATGTTCGTCAAAACAGAACTCCAGAGAAAAAGAGCCCCAGTAAAGACTCTTAAGCTGTCACTTTCACTAACCCTGACCCCACCAGAGGCTCCCTGATCTGCCCATCCTGGACATTTCCTAGAAGTGGCATCACATAACCTGGGGAGTTCTGCATCTGGCTTCTTTCACTCAGAATGATGTGTTCAAAGTCCATCCCTGTTGGGGGTGTCAGTGCTTCATTCCTTTACCTGGCTGAGTGATATTCTCCCACATTGTCTACTCCGTTCTTAAAGGGCACAGACCACATATGCACACAGGACAAAATGCAGAAAGTCCTACCAGCAGGTGTGGGGGGACAGACAAACCCCCTCAGACCTCCTCCCCCAAGACCCTGGTCCCAAGGTGCTGACCTGCCAGATGCCCTCTGAGGCTCTCATCTTGGATTTCCAGAACCAGCCTTTATGTTTGTTTCACTGATTAAGACAGAGAGATAAGACCTTCCAAAGCCACGTGACCAGACAGCAGTGGGACTCAGGTGCTACAGGAGGCCTGCCCCATCCCTCAGAGCTGGACCTCACGGAGGTGACCCCTACTGCTGCCGATGTTCAAAGTCCACCCAGACGCCGGGGAACCCAGGAGGGAGTGCAGACTGACAGATGACTTAAGCTGTCACTCTCCTGACCCACGAGGCACAGGCCCCTGCCCTCCAATGCGTGGCCTTTCTCTCCTAAGCTTCTAAATCTTATTTTTCAGCTGAGGAAGCTGAGGCTCTGGGACAAGCATCGGGACCAGAACTGGACTGGCGGTTTCCTCCCTCCCCTCTCTGGCACCGTTTCGCCTGTGTGTTTGCCCAGAGCCTTCGGAGAAGCACGGCCCCCTTAGTATACAGCCCTCACAGCAGCTCTTTCTTTCACCTGGGGGGTGGATGCTGCAGGGAACAGTCCAGGTTTACTCTGGCTGCGGACCAGCGAGGAGGAGGGTCCTTCCAGCACCTCGACCTTGCCGAGTTCCTGAGCTGGCACATGGGCAGCAGGGGGGCGAGCTGGTCTGGTCCCAGGAGGCCAACATCAAGGGGAGTGTGCCGCACAGATCAAACGGCCCCCGAGAAGCGGCCGAGGAAGGGCCGGTCCCCAGCTCCCCTCTGGAGTCTCTCTGGCCATTGTCAAGACACGTCAGAGCCCCATCTGTCCCCACGGCCAAGGACCACGCGGTGACTCCTTCCCTCTCGGAATTCTTTTGTTCGGCACTGAACAAATAAACTGCAGGTTGTATAGGAATTTCCATTTCTCCATCAAAGCCCTCTCTCAGCTCGTAACTTGCAGGCCGTGCGGTTGGGCTGTGCTGGGTGCAGCCAGGTGCGTGGGGGGCTGGGCCGGATGGGATCCTCTCACCCCACCTCCCTCTTCTCCCAGGATGAGGCTGACCCTAAGGAGGCCAGGTGGCTTGCTGGTGGATATTCTTAAATGGCCATAGTTGGGAATTCATTTCAATTGGTTTTAAAACTAACATTATCACTAATGGAGGTTGTTGCCTGGGACAAAGCTAAAAATTTCGAAGTGGATTAATCTCATGAAAAATACTACATAACTAACAGTACTACTGGCAGGCAGACAAGGCAAAAATCTTCAAGATGCTGCCTGAGTGGCTGAGTATTGGGATACCCCGTTACACCGAGCGGGGAGGACCTGGGAATAGCAGGAACATGTTCAAGTGGGTGAGCCAGCTGGAGATGGCTGGCATCAGCCCCGGGGAGCCCCAGGCCCAGGACCGGACTCAGACCCCCTCAGCACTGCTCCTCCCTCCCAGCTGGTTTGTTTGCTTGTTTTTCTTTGCAGAGGAGCCATCACTCTAAGCAGTCTTGCTTTTTCAGTTATGCTGATTTCAAAGTACACAGCTTACCTTGTGCTTTATGTCCGGCAAGACTGCCACCAGCTCCTGCAGCGCCTCGTGGCGGGCCCCCAGCTGCACAGCGTGGCACAGGGAGTGGTCACATGACAGGGCCGGGGACAGGGTGACAAGCACATGTCATCCTAAGGAGACCACGCCTAGAAAGCAGGTCTCACTAGGATAGCTGCACCCGGCCCACTTACCTTTAAAAATACGCCCACCACCGCCAAGCCGTCCACTCCCATCACGGCGTCCGTGTAGTTCTGGTATTTCACAGCGTTCCAGTGAACCAAGTGCAGCTGGAACCCAGGAGGAGAGAGTCCCCCATCACCAGGCAGCAGAGGCCAGAGGCGAACCCTCGCTGTCCTCTGTGTGGTTGTCAGGAGTTCATGGCTGCAGGCCGGGTCGCCCAGCCTGTGCGTGTGTGTGCATGCGTGCTAAGCCGCTTCAGTCGTGTCTGACTCTTTACAACTCTGTGGACTGTAGCCTGCCAGGCTCCTCTGTCCATGGGGTTCTCCAGGCAAGAATACTGGAGTGGGTTGCCGTGCCCTCCACCAGCAGATCTTCCCCACCCAGGGATCAAACCCGTGTCTCTTACGTCTCCTGTAAGAGGGTTCTTAACCACTAGTGCCACCTCGCCCAGACCAAGCTCACTCAAACCCCAGAAAGCAGAGCCTTCGTTCTCAGGGGGAGAGAAAGGAGGCTTGCTTTAACTCTGTCAAACACACAGGTGGTTGGATTATTTGCTACTGCTCAGACAGCTCAGGCTTCCCTGGTGGCTCAGATGGTAAAGAATCCGCCTACAACACAGGAGACCTGGGTTCGATCCCTGGGTTGGGGAGACCACCTGGAGGAAGGCATGGCAACCCACTCCAGTATTTTTGCCTGGAGAATTCCATGGACAGAGGAGCCTGCTGGGCTACAGTCCATGGGGTGGCAAAGAGTCCGACATGACTGAGCGACTAAGTATACACACACACACACGCACACACACACGGACAGCCTTGAACCAGCGTTGCCAGATCACACATAGGACTCTCAGTTGAATCTGAGTTTCAGATAAACAGTGGATAATTTTTAATGCTAGTACACCACCCAAATGGCACTTTTTCTGTCACCCTCTCCTGAATTTCTTATTCTTCAAACCTTCCTCTGGCTTTCCTAAGTCTGAACTCGGCATGACAGCTGACCAGATGATTTAAATCAGATTTAAATCAGCAGGGAATGGCTGGGGGAATGGGCATTCCTGGGGCACTGGTGAGCAGGAGGCAGAGCCAGGACCCCTGGGTTCTGCGTGATGAGAACCGGGCTGGGGCCTGGGTGTTGGCATCTCCTGCTGCAGCATATGTGGTGGTGGAGGCCTTTCTGAACCCTGACCCAGGTCTTGAGTCCATGAGGACTCGGCCCAGAGAAGCCTCCAGCCTCTCCTGGTCAGAAAGACCCTCCCCCAGTCAGCTGATAGACTTGAGGGCATGGGGAGCCTTGCCGGGGTGCTGGGATCCGGTGGCACCTCACTGCCAACAAGTCCCACTGTTCCTGACCACACAAACTGGGGACTGTTAGGGTGGCGTGGGTTCCCTCTGTCCTCCCGTGCCTCACCTGGAACTCCCTACCCGCTGTCCTGTGGGGTCTTCCAGAAATAGAAGAAATCTCAGGGCCCCGCCCACAGCCTACCTCCTTCTCAGACCCTGCCATAGGGGGCTGGCCTTGCCTTCCAAACCCAACAGGAAACAGCCTGCTCCAACAGGGGCCAGTGGCATGGCCAGCACAGCCTCGCAGCCCCCCCACCTGACTCAGGGACAGTCAGGCTCTGGTGAGTCCCAAGCTCTGATCCGGCTCCTAGATAAGCACATTGCAGGGAATTCCTCTGTTGAAATAGCTGCTCATTAAAGACCAAGGGGGCAGGAACACAGTTATTAAGAGGAATGTGGCTTGCTGAAAGCAGGTGTGTTACAAGCTGCTATTCCTTCATTTTTGTTATATTTGTAAAAATGTGTGCAGTTATAACAATCACTAATTGTTTGAGTGATAATGTCACTCCCTAATTATCAACTGTCCCCAGAGGCCACCTCTGGCTGTGTGATCACAGCAATGTTCAGGTTTTGGTCTGACTGGACTCTGGTTCTGTAGTATTACTTCCATAATGATGGCGACAGAAACAGTCCAGAACTTGAAATGCATCAGAAAGCCAGGTGGTTGGTGGGTGGGGTTGGTGGGTGGATGGGGGTGCATATGTGAATCTGGCAAATATCAACACAGGATCTGTATGGCCAGCGACTTTACGGTTTCTCACTACGCAGTTCTTTCATTTTTTTTTTTGGAGGGGGTAAGTTGGAAAAATTTCATAATAAAATATTGGGGGACATCTATAAGGCCCCACTTACCACCTCAAACTCAATTCCTGACCTTTGTCTCTGCTCCTTTTCTTTACTGACTCCCATTTTGGAGTGTCCCAAATATCACTTTGTTTTAAGGAGGTAGTTTCTATCGTAAAGATTTTCTATTCTCAGTAAAAGGCCTCGTATGCCTCTAAGGACAGGAAGCTTGTTCCCAGTGGACCAGCCTCAAGTGAGGCTGAGCTAAGGGCACAGACTCTCTCCTGAAACCCAGCTGTCTGACTCTGGCAAGTTACAGCGCCACTCAGAACCTCAGTCTCTTCTTCTAGTCAGTGAAAGCGCTAATGTTACTCTCCCCCTTAAGGATAGTCCTGAGAGTGAATGGATGGGGTGGCCAATGGCTTGAGCATCGAGTCCCATGTCCCAGGAAATCCTTTCTGTGCAACCAGGATGCTTGGTCACCTGACCTCAGGTGACCAAGTCACTCAGGAAGCCCCCACGTGTTAGCTGCTACGAACCTCTGCCGGGTATACGCGGTCATCCACCGTGTGCTCTGAGCCCCACTCGTTCACTGCTCCCCAGTGGAAGTGGAACTGCCTTAGTCTGTAGTGGTTTTCCAAGGGGCCACCGCTGATTCCTGGAAAGTGAAGCCGTGGACATGGTGTTAGTCTGCCTGTCACACTGGGGAGCTGCTGTGACCCTGACGACTCTGAGCTCACACGCTGTCACTCTTGAGAGATCCGTGCTGCTGAAAGGTGGCCCTTGTCTATCACATGTCACCTGGCCCCGGCGGGTCCCCAGTGACTCACGGGGAACCCGGGAGAGATGCAGAGTCCAGTGCTGCCACCAGGTGGCGGTCGGGTAGGCAGCAGGAAGGCAAGAAAAACCGTCTCTGAGATGCATGCCAGTCCTGCAAGACTTTTCAACTTTCCTTTAGTTAAAAAAGAGAGAGAGAGAGATGTCTTTTGAATGAAATAATAGCAGACAGAATTCTGTCACCAAATAATTTCATAAGCTAATATGCAATGAGCAAGATGTTTAAATACACAAATTCTGAGCTACAAGGTGCTACTTTCCCACCAGGGCTGATCTCCAGGCAGCCCCTGCTCTGTCCAGTCTCACCAGATGACCACTGTCTAAGTCACTCCAGATCCCCAGAGAGCCTCCCCAAGAGCTGTGACCTTAATGCATGCGGGCTCATCCCTGAGCATCCGCACGGAGGCAACTTCCCTGAAATGTGGGCCCCAGAGGTCCAGGGTGGGGGCTGGGAGCCTGCATTTGAATGAGCTCATGGGGGTGGGGCAGGGCTTGGATGCAAAGGGTTTAGCCGTCTCCAGCTGCACTTTGCTAACGGAGCTCCACCACCAAGTGCAAGAAAGTAATGGTAACTGCTGGATATCCCACCTGTGTTTGAGGTGAGCGTCCTGGGACACTGGGATCCTGGGATGAGTCTGGAAAAGACACTGGCAGAGCGTGGGGTGGGGTTGGGGGAGGTTGCTTGTATCAGCTCCTCCATGCAGCAAAAGCAGGGGAAACATTTAGTGACGCAACAGATGCTCTTGCAAGCATCAGATGCTACTGGGCTCAGGGTGTTTTCTGAATGCTTTTGCCTCTGAAGTTGTTGGTAGCAGAAGGCACTGAACTGTGAACCAGAAAACGGACTCAGCCCACGATTCTGCGCTTGATCTGTCCTCACTCGAAAGTGAGCATGCAGCTCCAGGACGTCGTTCTGGGCACCTCGTCATGAGAGTCTATGACTTAATTCTCCTGAACACACACATTCTATCTCACTTGAAATGTACACAGGACCTCTTTGCCCCACAAGCTAGTAAGTAAAAACACAGTAAATCATGAAGCCGGAGTCCACGGGTCAGGAGAAGCCTTTCTGTACGGAGGGAACCTATTTGTTGGGTTCAGATTACAAGATTTTGCTGGGTTTTCTGTGGCTGGAAATACAAAGGGGTGGTGTTTTCTTTCAGGGACTGAGGACACCTGAGCTGACTGGCTTCCGTAGTTTTGTACAGTTTTTGTTTTTTTGGCTGCACCTCTCAGCTTGCAGGATCCTAGTTCCCTGACCAGGGATCGAACCCATGCCCCCTGCAGTGGAAGCTCGGAGTCTTAACCACTGGACCACCAGGAAAGTTTCTTGTGTAGTTTTTCAATTTATTAGGAGAGGTCAAAGAGGTTTCTGGTTATCCTGGCCACAGGAGGTAGGATTCAACCTCAGGTCTGACACCCAAACCCAGGCCTTGGGTACAAAATATCACCTAAGGAAATTACACCAGTACCGGTGGTGGGATCTTTGTGCCATTTCTGATGGCAGGGGAGGTGGCAGCCCTGGCCAGCTGACACGTGGGCTCACCAATATGCACTAATGCGTGCAGATGCTGTGTTACCTCGAGCAAGTTGCTCAGCTTCTCGGAGCCTCGGCGGTCCCACCTGTGAGAAGAGCCGTGTTGGCCGGATGGCCTCTTTACGCACAGTCACCAGATGGTGACAGTGATGCTGGCAACCACACACCACGCCACCTTTCAGGGACTTGGCCTCTTCACTGATTAAAGAAGGAAAGACTCCTAGCTAGGTGGTCCTAGTGGTCCCTTCCAGCTTGAACAACTGAGGACTCTGGAGACACCACACAAGGTGTCCAGAAAGAGCGACACCAACTGCACAAGGCACAAACGCCCCGTGAGCTGGCCTTGGCTAGACCGGCCAACACTCACCCTGTAGAAAACCCCCTGCCCGCTGTGGTCACCAGCAGAGAGTGGGGAGTGGGAAGGGGGCTGGGCAAGGGCATCGCCCCCTCCTTCGGCAGGTGAGGACTTGCCCAAGGTCGTCCTCCAGCCAGGCCTGGACCAGGGCCCCGGGCCCACGGTCGCTCCCCCGCCCCACCCCGCTTGCTCCCCCGCCCTCCACATCCAGCTGCCCCCAGAACCCTCCAAGGCTAGCCTCTCGCAAGGGGCCTCCCTCCTGCCTGCTTCCCAAAGAGGCAGCCGTCTAAAGAAGAGGATGTGGACGGAGGTCGGCTTTGGAATCCGGGCCACAGGGAAGATGAGCTCCTGTCAGCGGCGGGGCCTCTCCTCCCCGACACCTGGTCATCTGTCCGTGGGCGGCGGCCACCCCCCGCTAGGCCCAGGCACACCCCGCGGGCTGCTGCCCATCGCCTGCTCTGTGACCTGCAGGTGCGGATCGGGAGCGGAGCACCGTGTGAGGAGCGCTGGTGCTGGGCTGGGCTGCAGCGGCGCCCCGCGGCCGGCCGGAGGAGGTGCAGTGGGAGCCTGTAACTGCGATGCCTGCAGGCCTCCCTCCTTCACGCACATTTCAGCAGAGAAGCAGCACCGGCTGGTACAGGAGCCGCTCTGGTACAAGCTCGGGTGTTCCATTTCTATAGCTCGACCCTCTTCCCCCTCCTTCTCTGGAACCATGTCCGTAAAGGTAGATGGACGGGCACAGACAGCCGCGAGCTGGGCACTGGTGTCTTTACTTCAAAACCAGAGAACAGTGTCCTGTTGCTGCAGTGGTCGGGGGTTTGCTCTGGGTCAGTGTTGGCACCATCACCTCCAAACGCAGTGATCTCGGTCCGGTTGCCAAACTGCTCCTAGCCTGAGTCTCCACGCCTGTAAAATGGGGAGGATCCTAGCAACTACTCCTTAGGGATGCTGCAAGGATTAAATACAAACTTCTTAGCAGAACACCCAGTCTTCTGGAAGCACCAAAGGACACAATGCCGGCAGCCACAGCACTCATCTCTGCAATGGGATGACGCTGCTGACTGAGGATAGGGTCCCATCGGTTCTCAATGGTCAGCGTCTCCTGTGTCCTGGTGCTGTGCACCCCCACCTGTCAACGCCTGGTGGACAGCCAGCACGTGCTCCGAGTGCCATTCATGGGTGAGCCAGCCTTTGCAAGTGCCTGCTATACATTAAGCATCGTGCACAACTCCCACCTTCCCCAGTGACCGTTCCTCATAATGACCCTGCAAATAGCTACTACTGGCCCAGTTTTGAGATGAGAAAATTGAAACTCACAGGGGCCATGTCACCTTCTCTAGGTCCACCAGTGGCCCCAGCCCAGGCCTGCTTGAAGGTCCAGCCCTTGGCTTTCATGGCGGAGTTCAAGCTGAACACTTGTCCTTTCTTGTAGCAAAATTAGGAACCCAGTTTAAAACAACTGGGTTGTTTTAAAACAACTGGCGGCCGCCCTGGATAAAATAATCTTAGTGCCTTTTCATAATGACAGACAGTGTCAGAGTAACCCCCTTCCAGAAAACAGTTGAAAAGTCGAGCCCAATCTGTGACAAGGAAGCTTTTAGTTTGCCAGCCCCAGACTCCACTGGCAGCGCCTCTGTTCACAGACTGGAGGCCATGCATCCGCTGTCCTGCCTCACCTTCTCTCCCCTCCTTCCCTGCCCCTGCAGGCTCCAGGTGCAGGTGCTCAACACACAGTTGGGGAATTGCATCTCCAAGGACAGCAATGTTGGAGTCTGACTCCAAGCCCAGATCTACCGTCTCTGTTCTCATAACAGCCACTGATAATAGCCATCTATTAGTACTTTGGTGCTTTGACCAGGATAAACAGGCCGTTTGGCAGGCACAGTTGTTTTAAGGCTTAAAATAAGCCTGAGAGCAGTTTGAGATGTCCTATTTAATCAGAACAGCAAATAACTCAAAGGTATCAGTTTGAGATGTTCTACTTAGAGTGGCCAGGCTTCCCTAGGGCTCAGATGGTAAAGAATCTGCCTGTAATGTGGGAGACCCAGGTTCAATCCCTGGGTCAGGAAGATTGCCTGGAGAAGGGAATGGCTGCCCACTCCAGTATTCTTGCCCGGAAAAATCCCATGGACAGAGGAGCCTGGTGGGCTATAGTCTATGGGATTGCAAAGAGTTAGATGTGACTGAGCGACTAATACTTAGAACTGCAAATAAACTCAGTGGCACTGAGAATCAGCCTATTCTTGGTGACCCCCTGGGATTTAACATCTTAGCACATCTGATGATCTGATGCTCTAAGTGTTCTCTGGATCAGGGAGGTCTTTGTCATTCTTTCTAGGTAAGCAGGAGCCACAGCTTGGGGCCAGCACCGAGGGGCACAACCCCACCCCAGAATTTCAAAATCCAGAAGTATGGTGGATCAGGTTGCTCTCGGGGTCCTAACCTCTGGGATCACTGCACGTCGACTCTGGGTCTGAAGCCAGGCAAGCGTGAGCACAGCCCCTGCTTTCAAGCAGCGTGTCTCTGCATGGTGGTCTTATCTCTCTGCACCTCAGACCTGACATCTGTACAATGACGATGACGCCTTCCCCATCAGAACATGGCTGGTCCTTACAAAATGTTTCTTGGCCTGGCCCCTGGCCCGGGGAGGAGCTCCAGCAGTGGGAGCACCTTCTGCTATTGTTATTGCCTCATTGTTATTGCTAATATCATGGTCACCATCTTCATCATCAAGGTGGAGATTTGCTGTCATCGGAAACAGCCACTAATACCCCTAAGATAGAACCTGCATTTAAAGACTTTGAGGGATAAATGTATTTTAAGAAAGTGTCCTTTAGAGGGGGCTCGGCCAGCCACAAAGCATTAAAAGGGAAAATCATTCATTCATTCAACAAATATTCACTGAGTTCCTCCAATGTGCCACAGCCTCTGCTAAGTGCTGGGGATGGAGAGGATGAGGCAGGGCCGCCCTGGCCTCCTGGAATGTGGATGGCACAGGGGCAGGTGGAACTAAATGCCTTGAAAAGTGTACCCTGATTCACACACTCACGTAACAGGCATTCAAATGCACCTGGTGGTAGTAGAGAAGTCACCGCTGGTGGTAAGCTAGGACCTGGTTCAGAGAACACAGGCATCTCTGCCAGGAGCAGTGGGATCTACCTGTGGCCTTTGGCCGTTGACCTTCAACCCCATTTTCTGCACCTACGCTGCCCATTGGGTAGAAGTGGCGCTGTCACTCCTTAAGAAGAGGATCTCTCAGGAGCTGAGATGCGGGGGCCTGGCCTGTGAGGGGCTTGTGGGGTGTGACTCGAGTCTGTTTGGAGCCGGCGCTGTGTTCCTCCCTGCCGGCAGCCTTCCTTCCCTGGCCTTCAGTCGCACATTCCTTGGAAAGAACCACTGGCTCCAGATCTGCTGCTCATCGTTGCTGGCAGGCCTTGATCTCGAGCATGCCTGTCCCTCACCCCGTGGAAGCCCAGAGCCCTTGGCCTCGGCTCTGGGTCTCTGGGGCTCATACGTTGACCTGCTGGCGTGGCCTGACCAGTGTGAACATTTTGTGTATGGTCACTTCTGCACCATGTCCTTTTCCACTCACTTCCCTTCCTGCCCCGAGGCTTTCCCTTTCTGTCTATGCATTAAAAAAAAAAAAAATCATGGGAGTGTCTCACAATTTTCATTTTCTTACTGCAGAACTTTTTTGAGCTCTTCCTGTCTTTCAGCTGCATTTTCCATTTCCTCTGCTCCAAGCAGCTCCTAATTTCCATTCGAGGTGAACAAAGAAGACAGCAAGTCTGAACTGAGGGGGCTCAAGGCTGGAGGGCGGGGGCAGCATGTGAAATTGAGCAGGAGAGAAAGGCAGAGGAAACTGGGCTTTGGGGAAAATGACAAGTAAAGTGAAAGCAGATTGGCGGGTGTGGACACGGGCCACAGGGGGAATTATCCAACTAATTCATATGGCCGGGGAGAGACACCCAGATATTTCTTTCGGTCTGTGGCAGGACAGGGTGGGGCCCTTCAAGCCAGACTGAGAAGTAGTAGAGGAGCCAGAACTCGGGGGTCAGGACCCGGTCAAGGCAGAGGCCTGGCTGCAACAGGGCGCAAGAGCCTTCAATTTGAGAGCGATCAGAATCAGGGGGCCCAGGGTCAGCCCAGGTTCAACCTCAAGGTGGCGGCTCCCAGGACCCTTGGGGAGTGTGCCCCTCTCCTCCCCAGCACCTCTGGGGTCCTCCCCTCTCGGCTCTCTCCTGCATCAGGCAGGCTCACCCCACAAGAGTGACTGAAACTGGGTAATGACCACCAGCAGGGGGCCGACGCTGTGGTCATGGGGATCAAGATGCTGCCCCTTGTGCTGCTCTGCCAGGGGGCGGCCCGTCTTGTAGGCGCCATCATCCCTCATTTGGGAATCCCTCTCCTGGAACAAATTCGCCCAGAGGAAGGCAGAGTTGGGGGAGGCAAGGTTCTGACCAGCCGTGCCTGGACATGTCAGTACTCAGCTGACACAGTGATGCAATGCTGACTTTAGGATCAGGGGGAATTGGACTTGAACCAGACGCCTCCGGCCCTGCCCCCAGCCTCCTCCTTACATAGAATGAAGACACTCAGCCACGACGGCATGTCTGTGGTGTGCTGTCGTTCATCCAATGGGAGTGATTGTGAAAGGGAATGTTTTCATGTCTGTCTGTCCAGCATACCTTCCCGCCTTCGAGAAACAGTGCCAAGATTTCCTCTGGATTCACATGTCCCTGGCATGTGATCTTGGTGAGGATCTCAGTCATGGTGTTGGGTGCTCTTCGGACCAGGGGGTAGAGTGAGTGCCAAGCTCAGCCACCAGCCCCTTTCCCCCGGGGAATCACAATTATTTTGTCAAATGTATCTTAACAATACACACACAAAAGTCCAAAGTGACCTTTGGAGTTTTTCATATTTTATGCCTCTTGAGAAATCTGTGTGCAGGTCAGGAAGCAACAATTAGAACTGGACATGGAACAACAGACTGGTTCCAAATAGGGAAAGCAGTACATCAAGGCTGTGTATTGTCACCCTTCTTATTTAACCTATATGCAGAGTACATCATGCAAAATGCTGGGCTTGATGAACCACAAGCTGGAATCAAGATTGCTGGGAGAAATACTAATAACCTCAGATATGCAGATAACACCACCCTCATGGCAGAAAGTGAAGAAAAACTAAAGAGCCTCTTGATGAAAGTGAAAGAGGAGAGTGAAAAAGTTGGCTTAAAGCTCAACATTCAGAAAACTAAGATCATGGAATCCAGTCCCTTCACTTCATGGCAAATAGATGGGGGGAACAATGGAAACAGTGGCAGACTTTATTTTCTTGGGCTCCAAAATCACTGCAGATGGTGACTGCAGCCATGAAATTAAAAGACGCTTGCTCCTTAGAAGAAAAGTGATGACCAAGAAAAGCAATGGATCAATGACTAGACTGCATATTAAAAAGCAGAGACGTTACTTTGCCACCAAAAGTCCGTCTAGTTAAGGCTATGGTTTTTCCAGTAGTCATGTATGGATGTGAGAGCTATACCATAAAGAAGGCTGAGCGCCAAAGAATTGATGCTTTTGAACTGTGGTGTTGGAGAAGACTCTTGAGAGTCCCTTGGACTGCAAGGAGATCAAACCAGTCAGTCCTAAAGGAAATCAGTCCTGAATATTCATTGGAGGGACTGATGCTGAAGCTGAAGCTCCAATACTTTGGCCACCTGATGCAAAGAACTGACTCATTGGAAAAGACCCTGATGCTGGGAAAGACTGAAGGCAGGAGGAGAAGGGGATGATAGAGGGTAAGACGGTTGGATGGCATCACTGACTCAATGAACATGAGTTTGAGCAGGCTCTGGGAGTTGGTGATGGACAGGGAGGCCTGGCGTGCTCCAGTGCATGGGGTTGCAAAGAATCAGACATAATTGAGCAACTGAACTGACTGAACTGAATTGAACACACAGTTCCCAGACCTACTGGAGCCTAAGGGTTTATCATCATCAGCCGATCAGAGAATTGTGCACAAGCTGACCACAGACCCTGAGACACTTCTCCTTCACCTGACCTTTAAAAATGCTGCGCTGATGATGCATTAGGCTGGGCACCCAAAGCCAGTGCTCTGGGACAATCCAGAGGGATCGGGTGGGGAGGGAGGTGGGATGTCGTGTTCAGGATCGGGGGACACATGCATACCTGTGCCAATTCATGCTGATGTACTGCAAAAATCATCACAATATTGTACAGCAATTATCCTCCAGTTAAAATAAGTAAATGAATTTATAAAAAAATAAAATGGAAGGCACTAAGAAAAAAAAGCCACTCCAAAATATATTTCAAAAAAAAAATGCTGTGTTGAGCCACCTAAATGTCTATTGATCAATGAGTGGAAAAAGAAGATTTGGTACATGTATACAATGGGATACTACTCAGTCATAGAAAGTAATGAAGTAGTGCCATTTGTAGAGGTGGATGGACCCAGAAACTGTCATACGGAGTGAAGTAAGTCAGAAAGAGAAAAACAAATATCGTACACTCACGCATATATGTGGAATCTAGAAAAATGACATAGATGATCTTATCTGCAAAGCAGAAAAAGAGTCACAGACAGAGAGAACAAACATATGGACCCCAAAGTGGGGAAGGGGAGGTGGGATGAATTGGGAGGTGGGGATTGACATATATACACTATGGACACCACGTATAAAATCAATGACCGATGAGAACCTACTGTATAGGACAGGAAACTCTGCTCAGTGTCAAAAAGAGGGTGTATATATGTACATATGGCTGATTCACTTTGCTGTACAGTAGAAACTGACCTATAGTTGCGGTGTAAAGCAACTATACTCCAATAAGAATAAATAAAAATGCTGCACTGAAATCCTTCAGGGTGTTCAGGGTTTTGAGGGGCATAAGCCCCCTGTTCTCCTTGCTAGGCCCTGCAATAAACCTTTCTCTGCTGTTAACTCAGATCACTGAGCGGTCTGGTTTCTGTGTTTTTTAAGATCTGGCCAACATCCAACTTTCCCCTCTCTTCTGTGAGCTAGCCTTTCCTCCTAAGAAGATCCTTCAGTTTGCATTGGCTGGAGTTGGGTTCCTATCACTTGTTTTTGTGAGCCCTACATGAGAAGCCTCCCTGAGGGATCCTGTGAGAGCTTCCCCAGGCATGGACACTGTGCCCAGGACACACGGACTCCGTCTCACCTGCAAGATGAGGAAAGAGACCTTGGAAACTGAGTCATGATGTGTGAGAAGCACACAGGGCCCGGCACAGGGAAAAAGGGCTCCCGTCCCCTGTTGCAGCATCGGTCCATCAGAGTTGGGGAGGGTCAGGCTGGGCCTTTCTTCACCAACCAGTCCCTCCTCCTGGCTCATTCATACGTTTAACTTTTCATTCATGGTATACCCTCCAATTTATTGAGCACCTGCAGTGTCCAGTAGGAGTGATCCTGCCCTTGTGGAGTTCACATCCTCACCAGAGTGATGGGTTAGTGAACAAGACTACTGGCCGTATGGGAGGAGGCGGACTGAGGGCTGGCCTGGAGAGGGCTTGGGTCTCGGGGCTGTGTCAGGGGTCTACAGGTTTGATGGCTCCCTAGGACAACTCCTAGGACTCAGGTAGAGTCTGTTTTTTAAAGTTGCTGCGTAAAACTGAGAAAAAATTTAATAAAAAGCATATTAAACCTGAAAAGTCAACTTTAGTTGCTCCTTGGGAATCTAGACTTGGAACAGACCAACAAAGGCAGAGAAAAGTTGGCACACTAATCATAAGCATGGCTAAGACATATTACAGAGAAAGGATGCAAGCAAAATCAGCAGAGGGCGAGGCTGTGTCTGGAGGTCCTTTATGGAGTGACAAGGGATGCTCTGAATCCTAGCAACAAGCTATGACAACACATGTGGAGCACTGCCCACCAGGGACGCCCATGGGAGACTTGATGTCCGATGTTTTCACTGGGGGCTTGTCACATGGGCATCCTCTGCCTGTCATAAATTCTCCAGAGGGAGAACACATGTTTAGTGTAAACAAGGCTTATGATGATGTGTCTAGGTGCTGAAAAAATTCCAGCACAGACAATCTTGCCAAGTAAAACAGAAGTGGAAGGAAACTTCCCAAACCTACAGAGTCCCCACCCCACACTTGTAAGGAGTCCCGGTGAGGCTTCAGTGAGATGGTCACCAGATATCTTGGCAGGACGCTGAGCCCTGCCCCGAAGCCTCCATCACCAGCACTCCACACAGCCTCCTGCTCGACCCTGCTCCCCACCTCTTCCTGAAGCAGCTGGATGTCAGCCACATCACTGCCCCGTCTCACTCTGAACGAGGACCAATGAGGTTCCCAGACCCTGGACGCCTGGCCACAATTCTTCCTCCTCTCCTTCCAAGACTCCCCACCTCTGTGCCTCTCTCCTCCACCCCAGTGCCTCTCTCCTCCACCCCACTCTGCTTTTCTCCTCAGAGTGCAATGTATTTGTTTTATTAGCTCCCAGTTTCTTCCTTCCAGCCCCTGGAATGTAACCCCCAGGGGAGGACCTCATTGTTCCATTTCATCCCCCAGGGATGTGACACCAACATAGCTGGTCAGCATCACCAGCTTTAGAGTGACCATCGTTCTGTCCTTCCCCACCGCCAGCCTCAGCCTTCCCCCTCTGCTGTGACCCACTCTCAGGACTCACAGGAGCAAGGGGCCCAGACCCCCTCTCAGGCTCACCTGACCCCTCCGTGGAGTCGTCAAATTCCACTTGGAAGAGGTAGCCGGTGTTCCAGACATAGAGGCAGGCCTCCGCATTGTAAGAGACCCCCAGGGGCTTCAGTTGGGGGTCGTAGACGCTGTCCCTCCAGCGGATGTTGATGGGGGACTGCCGGGTGCCCCCTGGCACGGAGGCTGGACCCTTCCAGACGGGGTGCACTGGGGGCAGAGACAGGGAAGAGGAGACCCTCATGGTGCGTGGGCGCCGTTTCAGCCTCAGATCGAGGAGGCAGAAACTTGCAAACTTGGTCCCAGAGGAGCCAGCACTGGAGAACCTGGCCCCACGTGGAGCCTGGGACCGCCGGGCCTCGTAACCCCGCCCCTATAGGCGGGGCCTTCGCTCCATCTCCTCTCCCGGGCCACGCCCAGGATTGATTTCTTTTTGAAGGGAGTGCAGCTCACCGTGGCCTTGTGGCTGCTTGGAGTCGTTCTGACCTGTGGTCATTGTCACAGCGCGGTCACAGGGAGTTGTGCCGGGGAGGTGGGGGGCAGGGGTCCAGCCCAGCCTAGCCCAGGGAGGCAGGCAGTGGAGGACTGTGGACTCATGGGGGTTGCTACAAGTGTCAGAGAACAGGAAACCCAAGTGTCCTCCGGGAAACCAAAGCCCCAGGATCCACGGAAAACCCTGCTCAGAAGGGCCTGGAATAGAAGCCTTGGCACCCGCAACCCCCAGGCTTTCAGTTACGCAGCATGCAAGGCGGGGTTCCTGGCCTAGGTGGCCGCTAGTGGTGAAGAACCTGCCTGTCAATGTAGGAGATATAAGAGACATAAGGTCCAGTCCGGGGGCCGGGAAGATGCCCTGGAGGAGGGCATGACAGCCCACTCCAAGATTCTTGCCTGGAGAATCCCATGGACAGAGGAGCCTGATGGGCTGCAGTCCACAGGGTCGCAGAGTCTGACATGACTGAGCACGCACACAAGGTGGGTCCCTGCTCAGCTGCAGCTTGCTAGAGATGCAGAACGCCAGGCCCCACCCAGACACCCTGCAAGTTTCAAACCATACAGAAGGGTCTGCTCACAGAGGAAGACCCTCCCTCCTGGATTCCCACAGGCAGCTGCTCTGGCTGATGTAGAGCTCAGCCTCTGGCACTTTCCTCCAAGCTCAGAGAAACACACTAAAGGCTTCTCAAAAAAGCTAAAGCACTGCTCAGTACAAAGTCGACCTATGCCTTGGTTTTCTTCACTTAACTGTAGATGTCTTCATACCTGGCTCCTGTTTTGTACTTGTGATCATGAAGAGCGTCAGGGCACCTGAATCCAAGCCCTGGTCCCACCACTCTGTGGCTGTGTGTCCCTTGGCAAGTTTCCTAACCTCCCTGAGTCTCAGTTTCATCACCTGTAAAAGGTGGCTCTTGACGGTACTTATCACACAGCGCTGGTGGGAGTATGAAGCCAGGAGAGACTAAGGACAGCAGAGAAATGGGGATTTTGGTATCGTCCTCAGGTGTGGACCCACGGAAAAATTGGGAAAAGTGAGAATGTTTGAGCTTCCCTGATGGCTCAGTGGGTAAAGAATCCACATGCAATACAAGAGACATAGGATACATGAGTTTGATCCCTGGGTTGGGAAGATCCCCTGCAGAAGGAAATGGTAACCCACTCCAGTATTGCCTGAAAACTCCCATGGATAGAGGAGCCTGGTGGGCTAGAGTCCAGAGGGTCACAAAGAGTCAGACAGGACTGAGCAACTAATGTAGTATTTTTAAGGGTCCACTGTGTGCCAGGCTTTCTGCTCGAGTCATTTTATCTTCACGTGGCCCCCTGTGGGATTTCATCATCCTGTTTTACAGATGAGGAAACTGAGGCTTGGGGAGATGAAGCAATCGGCCAGCTCTCCCTGCTGACAAGCGTCACCAATGCCCAACACGGAGGCAAGCTCCAAAGTCCAAGCTCTTCCAACTGTCCTAGCCTGGAATGTGTGGAATACTGACGTCAGAGGTGAACTTGGGGGTACCTGCAGGCCTTGTATCTGACACAGTAAGAACCTGAGGTCGAGAGAGAGGGAGGGGCGAGTCCAAGGTCACAGGACAACCAAGGACACCACCGCCAGGATGAGGCTGACCTGGGCCAGTCTTTGGATGGAACTGGCTGGTGACCTATTTATCAAATTTACTGAGACATTCTCTGCTGGGGCTTGGAGCCCTAATGACTGGCTGGTATGGCTCGTTCTGGGAGGGCAGGATATTGAGTAATAGCAGCTTGTCTTGGGGGGGTCAGGGTGGTCACTTGCTCCCTCCTTGTTCCAAGCCTCTCACCCTCCTGATGGATCTGAGGTTAAGGAACAGCCCACGTCTCCCACAGAAAAGACAGAGTAGAAACCTGAACCCAAGCCATCTGGCTCCAACCATCTCCTATTTTGAAAGACGCCATGACATGAGACACACAGCGTGGGAATCTGTATCTGGGAGACCCGAGGCTCTACTTACAAGCGTCATTTCTCCTTCTCCATGCACAGGGAACCTGTGAGCACCATCGCGCCGGCCTTAGCAAGTGGCTACGGAGGGTGCCCCATACCTGCTTGGCCAGGAGAGACAGACCTGAGGACTTCAGATGACTCCAGCCCGGCACTGGGGGCCTGACCATCTTGCCTCTGTTCCCAGGGGACCCAAGAACCAGAGGGGGGTTTCCCCACTCTCTGCCCTCACTTTGGGCAGGACAGCCGAGCGGTGGGGTGGGGGCGGCCCACCTCTTTTGTAAAACCTCACCCAAAGCGCTGATGGTTAAATTTCAACCCATGCCCGCCCCAACTTATCAGATGACGTGGGGTTTGGCTGAGGGAAGGGTGCCCTGGGACTAGGGACGTTTGCTGTGGCCAGCCCCTTGGGTCACTGTGCTTTGACCGGATAAACAGCGGGGTGAGGGTGCCAGGGAGTGAGGGGAGCTTTTGGAGAGCCTGCTGCCAGACCAGGGAGCAGACCAGAGCAAACAGACCAGAGCAAAGTCCCTGTTTGAGTGTGACCCTGGCTGCAGGTCCCCCCAGCCTCGGGCCATTCAAGACCTGGCCCAGAGCCGCGCTGTGTGTCTCCAGGGAGCAGCAGGGTCAGAGGGGCAGGAGGGGAATCTGCCAAAGCTGCTGGTGGACAAGGCAGGGGAGCAGGTGGCCCCCCCGCCCAGGGCCCCTGGGAAGCAGCCCGTCCTGTGTCCATGAAACAGGTGCGATCTGGTAGGAATTCATTCTGCCCAAAGTACGACGTCCTGCTTGGCTTGGGACACTTCTAATTTTTGCCTCCTGTCTCAGCATAAACATTAACATGCCCATTTTCATGCTCAAAATGTCCACATTTGGATAATAAATCAGATGATTACCCTAACTACACAATCTATAATACCTGTAGATGCCAGACAACAAAAAACCTACTTTGGACTATACAGGAATTTATTCCCCCAGATACTTCCTACTGTGAAATGGAGATGGCAGGGTTCAGATGGAAAGGTATGTACAAATTTTGGGGCGGGGTTAGACATATAAGCTTCAAGAGAGTGGGTCTATCATAACTGATCCTAGAATCCTGGATTCTTCGATCTGGAAACCCCACAGGATGGGGGTCCTGAACTCTGAGTCCACTTGGGGCTCCCAAGGGCCCAAGAAACCTGCTGATTGGATCCATAGTTGGGTCTGCAGCTTCCGTGCAGTTCCCTGATGTGCCCATGAGTTGACTGTCTGGGTTGCAAGCAACAAAAACCAACTCTGGAACATAGATGCTTTTCTTCCTGTGGAGTCATTTTAGAAACGTACCCACCTTTGGGTGGCTTCGTTCATCCATTCATTCACCCATTCATTCATTCATTGACTTTTGCTTCAGTGGAGTGGGGAAATACTAGTAGGTACTCTGTTATGTTGCTGTGAGAGTTGAATAAATTGATGCAAGGAAAGTGCTTAGATGATACCACTTCCATGAGTTACTGTGTGCGGAGCACCGACTTGCAGGACCTGACTGTGCCCTGAAGGAGCAGGTCCTGGCATCACAAATCCATCAGCTGACACCCCGAGGGCTTCCTTGGCTCCTCGGGGTGTGTCCTCAGCACCTGCAGCTGCCCTGCCACCTTCAGCCTCCCTACGGTAGGTAGACCACCTCCCTGGCTGTCTCTGTGGGTCTGGGGTCTCCCTGCTCCCTGAAGCCATATGGGAGGGCCCTGCTTCACTTCGAAAGTACGTGTGGACATCCTCACTCCCAGCTTGGCCTGGACATCCTCATGGCTGGTTCAGACATCAGTTCAACTGCTGTTATAGTAGGAGCTAAATTCTGCCATTAGAAAAATACGTAAAAGTCATATACGTGCATGTTACAGAAAACATTTTAAGGGCTTCAAAAGTGAAAAGTCTGTCTTTCACAGAGTGAACTGCTGATAGCAGTTTCTTGTCCCTCTTTCTGGAAATTTCCATATATTTAAGCCTATATATGTGTATATTGCTTTTGTTTAAAATACGGGAGATGGGACTTCCCTGGCAGTAACCAGTGGTTAGGACTCTGAACTTCTACTGCAGGGGACACGGGTTCACTCCCTGGTCCAGGAACTAAGATCCCTCAAGCTGCACAGTTCGGCCAAGTAATAAATAAATAAAATACAGGAGATAACCGTATCCTATGTAGAAGGTATATATCTGGTCACTCAATAATTATCAAGAAATATCCCATGGAATCTGGTGGGCTACAGTTCATAGGGTCACAAAGAGTCAGACAAGACTGAGGCAACTTAGCATGCATGCACACATGCACAAATCATAATGGGAAAAATATATTAAAAAAGTGTGTATTTGTATTACTGAGTCACTTTGTTGTACAGGAGAACCTTGTACATGTACAACATTGTACTATACATTAACTATGCTTCAATAAAAAATTTTAAAAATAATTGTCATGAATAATTTTCTCCATCAGTGTATATAGCTTATTTCAACACAGCATTTCATTAAAACACTTACCATAATTTATCAAATCTCTCTCTCTCCAGATGCACTTTTTTTTTTTTGTCTTATATGTAACACTGCACTGAACATCTCTGAATGGAATTCCTAGATCTGACGTTTATGGGTCAAAGGAGAAAAGCACTGACGCTGTTGATCCATGTGTCACACTGCTCACCTGAGAGATTGTGCCAAGTCCCACTTTCATCCACTCACCTATATTTTGAGAGTCTCAATTTATCCAACTCAACACCTGCTAATTTTTGGCTATTTCCTTTGCACATAAAACACTAATCAGTAGGCTTCATGGACTATAATTCTCTGCAGGAATTGGCGAGTCCTCATGTGGATTTGTGATGGTGAATTCTGTGTCAGCTTGACTGAGCCATGGTGCCCAGATATTGGGTCAAATGTTATTCCGGATATTTCCTGATAGGTGTCTTCTTGGATGTGATTAACACTTAAGACTTTGAGTAAAGTAGGTTATCTACCACAATATGGGTGGGTCTTGTCTGATCAGTCGGAAGCTTTAACTGAACAAAGACATATTCCCCTGGGCAAGCAGACATTCTGCCTTTGGACGTCACCCCACACTCCTCTGCCCACCCCGTCAGATTTTGGACTTGTTAGGCCTCCCCAATCACATCTTTCAATGGGCAGAAAGAAAGACTGAAGTTTCTATTTTTATTTCCTCTCTCACCTTTTATAATTTCTCTTTTCCATATGTTTCTTAGAGGACACAGTACATTAGAATCTGATATACAGATATAATTCATACATAATTACACATGCATTGGAGGAGCAGACTCCAAACCTTTTTGCTGAAATGAGTGTGTGATCAAAGAAAATAATTTTTCTTTGAGAAAAATTTTCTATGAGACCCCTCAAATTTCTTGGCATTACTCTTTACAAATAGTGCTTAAATGACAGAAATTCAAATTTGCTCCTAAATACAACCAACTGCTCTCCAAAATGCTTTAAGATCCCAGCAGATATTTACACTGTCCATAGTGAAAAGTGAAAGTGTTAGTTACTCAGTCGTGTCCGACTCTGCGACCCCAAGGACTGTAACCTACCAGGCTCCTCTGTCCATGGGATTCTCCAGGCAAGAATACTGGAGTGGGTAGCCATTCCCTTCCTTAAGGGATCTTCCCAGTCCAGGAATAGAACCGAGTTCTCCTGCACTGCAGGCAGATTCTTTACTACTGAGCCACCAGGGAAGACAACACTGTCCATAAAGGAATTCTATTTTAGTCAAAAAAAAAAAGAGAAAAAAGGAAGAAAAAATAAATAGAAAAACTCACACTGGGCAGAATCTTGAGAACACATGGATGTTTCAATATGTTTTATTCATAGTAATTTCTTTTGCTTCTGCACTGGATTGTCTATACCACAATTTTCAGCTTGAACTTTTACTGATTTTATGGATCCCATTGTTTCCAGATCTGCAGAGCCTGAGGGAATGCTTTGTAGTGGAAATTTCACATTTACAGGGACGTCACACCACACTGCTGCCCTGATGGTCATCACCTGTCTGGCTTTGCTGCTCAGAGCCTTGAGTCAAATGAAAACAATGAAGCTGGGCTGCCTGGGAGCCCAAGGGAACCAGTTCCTTCTCCAGCCCTGAGATGCTCTCAAGCCTCTCTTTCTGGAAAGTGTGACTCAACAGCTTCTGGGAGAAAAGAGCCTCCCCTCTGCTGGACAAACCTCAGCGTCCACATCACAGCTGGAGCTCAGCTGCTCCTTGGGTCTCTCCAGAGCCCAGGGAGACACGTGCTGGGGCAAATGCCTTGATGTGTCCCCCGTGCCTGGCCGCGTCTCCTTCGGTAACAGCACCTAAGAGTTCTCCCTAGGACACTCACTCCCCTGCCAGCTGACTCCTACCCCCTCCGTAGTGTATATCAGGCTTGGCCAATCAAAGGAAAAGTGGCTCACAGGTAACCCGAGCTGGCCAGTACCTGTCAGCCCTGGGAGTCGCTGCAGCTGTGGGAGAGAGGCCCTGTCTGTCCCTGGGCTTTATGAAAAGCTCACAGACGCACTGTGAGATCCTGAATGGATCCAAGAATGGAGAGAAAATTGAGCCCTGAGATGGGGAGGGTAGGGAGGGAGAGACAGAGACAGAGAGAGAGAGATACACGCAGAAAAAATGACACTGCTTCAGCTGAGCAATTCCTGTTGCTATATCCTAAAGTCCATTTCCAAAGTTTCAGGTATTGCATCAATAGTTTCCTTTTATGAAGCTTGTTTAATTTGTTTTCTGTGTATTCCAAAGGGCCCTGCCTTAGTCTCCATCTCACAGATGACGTATCCACAGCTGAGAGTGGTGACAGGACTAAGGGCCCTCTCTAGGAAGAGGCAGAGACAGTGCTCACGTGTGTGGCCTTGAGCTCTTTATCTCTTTGGGCCCTACCACACGACTAGTCTCCACTTCTACAGGCGTATATGTAAGGTGCACAATCATTGCATGTGGTATGACAGGTAGACGGTCAATCATCTGTTCCAGGTTCTTACCGGGTCCAAGGAGATCTTTGGTTGGAATAAAAGGTGCATAGACTGTAGACCCCAATGATGTGCTGTTGCCCAGCAGACCACCCCAAAACAGTGGCTGAAAACAACAATCATTTATTGAGCTCACACACCTGTACTCTGGGCCGGGCTCTGTGGGAAGAGCTCTCTCTGCTCCAAGAGGCATCAGACCAGGAGTTCACCTGGGGCTGGAGGACCCACTCTCAAGATGGCATACCCCTGTGGCTCCTGGGGGTTACTGCCAGTTCCCCTCCATATGGGCCTCTCTTAATCAGCAAGTCAGCGTTTGCTCACCCAAAACAATGAGGAGTGTCATTTAGGAGGTGAAGCAGTTCCCCCAATAAGTTAAATCGAGAGTTGTACCTGGTGTGACCCAGTGATTATACTCCTAGGTATGCATCCAAGAGGTATGAAAGCATAAAACCACACAAATGTACATCCAAGTTCATAGGGGCGGTATTCATAACAACCAGAAATAGAAATAACCCAAAGGTGCATCAGTGGATGTATGAATAACCAAAAGTGATATAAATGCAATTATTTAGCCATTAAAAGGAATGAAGCTATGGTGATCAAGACAGCATGGTATTGGCCAGAAAACAGACACATCAATCATTGGGACAGAATTGAGAGACCAGAAATAGACCCATATAACTGTGGTCAATTGATTTCTACCGTGGAACAAAGCAAAGATCCTCTTTTCAACAGCTGGTGCTAACATAACCGGACACATGTCCACATGCAAAAAAGTCAGTCTACACACAGACCTCACATCCTTCACAAAAAGTAACTTAAAATGGATCACAAAGGGTGGAGTGGGAGGGTTGGGAGGGAGGTTCAAGAGGGAGGGGATATATGTATACTCATAGCTGATTCATGTTGTATGGCAGAAGCCAACACAACATTGTAAAGTGATTATCATCCAATTAAAAATATATTTAAAAAATAGATCACAGATCTAAATGCAAATTCAAAGCTACGGAATTCCTAGAAATTAACATGGGAGAAAATCTAGATGACCTTGGACTTGATGATGACTTTTTGGGTACAATATCCATGAAAGAAATAATCAATAAGCTGGACTTCAATGGTCATGAGTTTGAGCAAACTCCGGAAGTTGGTGAAGGACAGGGAAGCCTGGGTGCTGTGGTCCATGGCATCGCAAAGAGTCGGACATGAATGAACGACTGAACAACCACCACAGAGTGCAAAATGGTGCAGCCACTTTGGAAGATGGTTTGGTGATTTTTTACAAAACTAACCATCCTCTTCTCATATGAGCTACCAATTGCTCCCCTTGGTATTTACTCATAGGAGCTGAAAATTTATGGGTGTTTATAGCAGTTTTATTCATAATTGCTAAAACTTGGGCACAACCAAGATGTCCTTCAGTGGGTGAAAGGATGAATAAACTGTGGAACATCCAGGCAGTGGAATACTATGTACTGTTAAAAAGAAATGTTTGTCAAGTCATGAAAAGACATAGAGGAAATTTAAATGTGTTTTACTAAGTGACAGAAGCCAATCCAAGAAGGCTATAGGTTGATTCTAACTATATGATGTTATGGAAAAGATAAAGCTATGGAAGAAGTGACAAGATCAGTGGTTGTCAGGGGTTGTGGGGAGGAAGGAGGAACAGGTGGAGCACAGGGGATTTTTAGGACAGTGAAACTACTCTGTATGAGACTATAAACAGGGATACACGTCATTGCATGTTTGTCCAGATCCATAGATTGTAGGACACCAACAGTGAGTCCTGATGTACACTCGGGACTCCGGGCGGTGATGGCATGTCTATGCAGGGTCATCGACTGTAACAAATGCACCACTCTGGCTCCGGAAGGAAAGCTGATCAGGGAGAGGTTGGGGACATGGCAGAGGGTATATGGGATATCTGTACTTTTCTGTTCAATTTTGCTGTGAACTGAAAGCTTCCCTAAAAAATAAAGTTTAGTAATTAAAAAAAAAGGAGTGATGCATTGACACATGCTACAAGGATGAACCTTGAAAACATTATGCTAAATGGAAGAAGCCAGTCACAAAAGGTCACATATGTATGATGCCGTTTATATGAAACGTCCAGATAGACAGCTGCCAGGAACTGGGGGAGGAGGGGGGAAGGAGGGCAGGTAACGGGGAAAGGTGATGAAAACATTCAGGAACCAGTTAGTGACGGTTGCACACCACTGTGAATGCACTTGGTGCTACTGGGTTGTACACCTTTGAATGGTTAATGGTTAATTTCACGTTAAGCGAATTTTTACTGATGATACTTCCTTAAATTTCTTCATGGCTCAGAACATGCGGCAGTTGCCGGTCCTGCCTTGGGTGAAATTTCCTGCCAGGTGGGGGTGGAGCTACAGGGCGTGCTGGATCCTGCTCCTTCCCACTCCCTTGGATCATCTCTGAGCTCTGTTCCCAGGACCCCAGTTCACCCCAAACCAGGTTTCTTCCAGGTGTCTGGGGAAGGGGAGGAACTACAGAAGGGGCCCCAGGGTGGCAGTGCCTCGGGCAGGCTCCGGGAACAGCACGGCCGTCCATCAAGCCTCACATCTGCAGGTCCAGGTGGCATCGAGCGCTTGACCCCCCTACCCCTGCCCACCCGAGGGTCAGATCTGTGCTTGTGTCCTGTTGAATCACCCCTTGGAATCTTCTGATTCTGTCCCCCCTGCTTCTCTACCACCACTGTGACCACCCTCGTCCAAGTCTCCGTTGTCTTTTGCCTGGACCCCTGCCACAGCCTCCACTGCTCTCCCCAAGTTCACTCCGGACCCCTCCTCCCCACCCCCAGCTCATTTTCCAACATTCTAACCAGAGTGAGTTTTGAAAATGCAAATTTCTTCATATCCACCCTTGTCCCAAAATCTTGTAAAGGCTTCGAGTTATCTTAGGACAAAGACAAAACTTGTCCCTTGGCAAGTTTTGACAGGGACCTCCACATCCCACATCCTGAGCACCTTTCCTGCCACAGCTCGCAAGCTTCCTCCTCAAAGCAATAGCACTGCCTGCTATGGTTACAAGTGTTGCTTAACCTCTCTGAAATTCCCGTCCTGCACAATGAAAAGGGATTATAATCATGTGCCTGGCCTAGGCGAGGTAACTCAACACTCAGTAATATGCCCGTTTCCTGAGACAGACTCTCCGCTAAACCCTTAACAAACTCCGCTTCCTTGAATCCTCCCAATGTGCCTGTGAGCTGTGGGTTTGAAACTCAGTTTCCCAGAGGAGGTGGCTGACTTGCCGCAGGAGAGCGAGGACTCCAAGCCCAGGTTGAGCCTGCTCCAACAGCCCTGCTCTGTGGAGTTTATACTCTCTTCTAGGCTTTTCCTGGATGACTGAGAGCTTCATAAATAACTTACTTTTCTCCCTGATGGGTGCATCTTCAGGAACAGGATGCTTCTAAGGATTCCAGGGTGTGTCTGAAGTGGGCCCTGCATGGTTTCAAACAAGGGAGATATTTGCAAACGCCTGGCACATGTGCATCCACATGGGCCCCCATCTCTGGGGCCATCCAGGCCACCATGCACCTCCTTCTGTTTCTATAAAGCTCCCATGGATGTGTCTTCAGCCTAGTTAACTCTGGGAACTTGGATTGGATTCTATTTTATTTATTTATTTTTGTTTGAGACACTTGTGGGATCTTAGTTTCCCAAACATGGATTGAACCCTGGACCCTGGGAGTGAAAGTTCAGAGTTCTAACCACTGGGCAGCCGGGGGTTCCCTGGATCAGATTCTAGTAAGGCTTGATGGCAAGGAGAAGGGTCCCCTGTGGTAGGGAAGTGAATTTCATTGGGAAGCAGTGGTCTTCGCTGATTTCTAGGTATTTGATTTTTTTAAAACCATGGTGAATCAGTTAGGTGTCAATACTGCACAACTTCACTTGTCTCAGTTCCTGGGCAGCAAGTGAAAATGAAAGTGAAAGTAGCTCAGCTCTGTCCGACTCTTTGCAACCCCAAGGACCATACAGTCCATGGAATTCTCCAGGCCAGAATACTGGAGTGGGTAGCCTTTCCCTTCTCCAGGGGATCTTCCCAACCCAGGGATCGAACCCAGGTCTCCCACATTGCAAATGGATTCTTTACCAGCTGAGGCACAAGGGAAGCCCAAGAATACTGGAGTGGATAGCCTATCCCCTCTCCAGGGAATCTTCCTGACCCAGGAATCGAACCAGTGTCTGCCTGCATTGCAGGCAGATTCTTTACCAACTGAGCTATCAGGAAAGCCCAAATAAAAGTAAATAAAACAGAAACATCAAAAACGGAAAAGAGAAGTCTAGCACTCCAGCCTAAGGACAATTACTGTTTTGCTCCACTTAACAGTGACTCAGGATGACTGAGCAGTGGCCTGGAAAGGAAGGAGCAGGCAAGCCCACACCTGAAAGAGGGCTGCAGACGAGGACCTGGTGATATTTTAAAATAGTGTGAAAAATATCACCTTACATTCATCTGCTTTCCAGTCAGATATGCATGTATCCTTGCAAGAATTTTACAGTTAAGTGTTCAGACTGGTTGTGACTGAGGAAGAGGTGGGGACAGAAAGCACAGGTCTCTCGGGATTTTTGTGGTTGGCTTCAGAAACCCTTTCCCCACTGTGAGCAGACCCTGGACTCCAGATTCAACTGCTTTGGATTCAGGACCCCACTTTCATCTTTTTTTTTTTTTTTGCAGAGCAACTTTCCAATCTCTTTGGACTCTTCTTTACCTCTGATTAGGACAGATCTCATTTCAATACCACGATCTTCCCTGCTCTAACCCTCTTTGGACTTTCTCGAGGGCACTTTTCCTGCAGAGGAATCTGGTGACCAGTCTCAGAAGAACCCTGAGGGCTAATTCTGGAAGAGCCCCAACAAGGTTGCCCAAGGCCCCACGGCTGGTTACTGCCTTGAGTAGTGTTTTATCATTGGCAAAAGAGAGGTGGGCAGGAAACTCACAGTAAATCGTTTCTTTTCTGAAAGAAAATAGCTCCACCATTTCATGTTTGGAGGATCCAAGGAATTTTAGCTCGTTGTAAACAACTCAGGAGACAGAGGTGAGTGTAAAGAAGAAAAATGAAAAGCAGTGGTATTCCCAGCAATACTGGTAAGTAGGAATAACATTCCTGAGAATTGTCTATAGTTTGGGACTGTTTTTCCTATAGTACCCACAAACACACTTTTATGCTCTTTAAATACAATACAACCATACTTATGTTTATATTCATATATAAATAACATTGCATTATTATATATGGACATTCTATACACAATACATTGTCGTTCAGGTGCTCAGTCCTGTCCAACTCTTTGTGACCCTAGGGACTGCAGCATGCCAGGCTTCCCTGTCCATCACCATCTCCTGGAGCTTCCTCAAACTCATGTCCATCGAGTCAGTGATGCCATTCAACCATGTCGTTCTTGTTGTCCCCTTCTCTTCCTGCCTTCAATCTTTCCCAGGATCAGGGTCTTTTCCAATGAGTCAGGACTTTGCATCAGGTAGCCAAAGTATTGGAGCTTCAGCTTCAGCATCAGTCCTTACAATGAATATTCAGGACTGATTTCCTTTAGGACTGACTGGTTTGATCTCCTTGCAGTCCTAGGGACTCTCAAGAGTCTTCTCCAACACCACAGCTCAAAAGCATCAGTTCTTCAGCGCTCAGCCTTCTTTATGTCTAACTCTCACATCCATACATGACTATTGGAAAAACCATAGCTTTGACTATATGGACCTTTGTTGGCAAAGTAGTCTCTGCTGTTCAATATGCTGTCTAGGTTTGTCATAGCTTTTCTTTCAAGGAGCAAGTGTCTTTCAATTTCATGGCTACAATCACCATCTGCAGTGATTTTGGAGCCCAAGAAAATAAAATCTGTCACTGTTTCCATTGTTTCCCCATCTATTTGCCATGAAGTGATGGGACTGGAGGACATGATCGTTTTTTTAGTGTTGAGTTTTAAGCCAGCCTTTTCACTCTCCTCTTTCACTTTCATCAAGAGGCTCTTTAGTTCCTCTTTGCTTTCTGCCATAAGGGTGGTGTCACCTACATAGCTGAAGTTACTGATAGTTCTCCCAGGAATTTTGATTCCAGCTTGTGCTTCATCCAACCCAGCATTTTGCATGACGTACTTTGCATGTAAGTTAAATAAGCAGGGTAACAATATACAAGATTGACCACACTCCTTTCCTAATTTGGAACCAGTCCCATTGTTCCATGTCCTGTTCTAACTGTTGCTTCTTGATCTGCGTATAGGTTTCTCAGGAGGCAGGTAAGGTGGTCTGGTATTTCCATCTCTTTAGTAAGAATTTTCCACAGTTTGTTGTGATCCACACCGTCAAAAGTTTTAGCATAGAGAATGAAGGAGAAGTAGATGGTCTTCTGGAATTCTCTTGCTTTTTCTATGATCCAACGGATGTTGGCAATTTGATCTCTGGTTTCTCTGCCTTTTCTAAGGATACATAACAAACATCACAATACATAACAAACATCAATTACACATAAAATATATATCACATATAATTAATATATATTTTTCCAGGAGCGTGTCTTCGAACCTGTGACAACCCTGGGAACCCCTGAACTCGCCTGCTACTCAGGGGAACCCCACTGCAGCAGTGGCCAGAGACGCGCCGGCGCAGCGGACTTACACAACTTAACTACAAGTCCCAGCATCCCACGCGCTGGCACGGGTCGGGGTGGGGATGGGACCACAAGTACCAGCAGGCTTCGCGCAGACGCAGGAACCACGAGTCCCAGAATGCACGCTCGAGGCTTGCGCAGGGCTCTCCGGGACATGTAGTCGTCTGTGGCACTAATTCCTATTCATTAGGCCTCAAAGAAAATGCAAATTCCTCGAACGGTCCACCAGCGCGACTTTTCAGGGGCTAGTGAGAAGCTTGAACGCGTGACAGAGAAGTAAGAAGTTTGGGGGCCAATCTGTGGCGCGGATGCAGGACCCGTGCGCATGCCCGGCGGTCGTCGGCGCCAGCCCAGCGCGCGCGGGAGACTCCGAGCGGCAGGCCCCGCCCCCGCGCCCCGCGCCTCGCCCCGCCCCCTGCTCCCCCTCCCGGTGAGCCTGCGCAGATGGTGCAGGGCGGAGGGCCGCGGGGAGGGATTCGCGGCGCCTGCGCAGAGCGGCGGCTTCTCTCGCGAGGACGGACGCCATTATCGCATCTCCCCGACAAACACCACGAGAATTCCGCAGCCCACACGGTAATTGCAGCTCCCGCAGCCGGTCGCGTCTCCACCTCCCCCTTCCCGCGGGGCGAGAGCGAGAGCGAGATCTCCCCTCCTCCCTCCTCCCTGCGCCCTCCTCCGGCCGCGGCGCCCGCGCCGCCGCCCCCGCCCCCCCCGATAAGGCGACCGGCCCCAACGGCCCGCCGTCTTGTGCGCCCCCGCCTCAGCTCTGTCAAGCCGCCTGCCCGCCGCGCCTCAGCGCACCCGCACCCGGCTCTGGCCGCCCATCCCCCGGCCCGCCGTCCCCGCCGTCGCGGTGCGCGGGGTCCGTCGCGGAGCGGGCCTCCCTTCCGGGACCAGGCCCGCAAGAGCAGCGTCCGGCAGCGGGCGGGCGGGGTGGGGTCGTGCTACTGCTGCGATGTAGCTGCTCCGGGTCGTGAGGCCACGGGCGGGCGGGCGACTAGGCGGCCCCCCCCCCGACGGACCCGGGAGGCCGGAGGCCGCGGATTCGGGGACAGCGGCTGTGGGCGGAAGTGCGGGAGGCGGCGGTTCGTGTTGGGCGGGCGGCGGGCCCTGGTTAGGGGCGGCCCTGGGGACCCCTGCCCGGTGCTCGGAATTTCCGAGCCGCCGGTAACGTTAACTCCGTGTGTTTAAGCTCCTTTGCCCCTTTTTGTCTGGCGATTAAAGTAAGCGTGTGCTCCTGGGACGTCGGGTCCTGTCATGAAGGCTCCAATTTTGAGAAAGCGGATGCTGTGTGTGGGTCCAATGCTGCGGCCGGTCCCACCAGCGTTTCCAGCACTTCTCATCGCGGCGGTCCGGTCAGGTGGACAGGGAGGTGGCTGCGGCCCACGGAGGGAAGGGGCTTCCCTGGGACACACGGCCAGGTTTGAACGCGATCTGTCCCAAGTCTGTGTTCTGAAAAAATTGCACACTTTTGATACTTTAATAAAATGATGCCACAAAGTGTCAATGGAAAACTATAAAACAGCCCCTGCCCCACCTCCCAGTTCCACTCCTCCAAGACTTTTATCTTTTTGCTGTTTCTTGAGGGAGTTCTTCGTAGCTATAAATAATAAGCTGGCACTTTACTGGTTTTATACATTCCTGACTTGCTGTTAACAGATAGGATGGATTAATTTTTCATATTGCATCTCACCTATCCCCTGAATTCACTATATTCAGTTAGTTCAGATTGTTTATAACTAAGCAGATACTGCTTCACAGCCAGGTAGTCTATTTCCCCTGTTATACGGGTTTTTGCTTTTTTCTTTTGTTCGTGATGGCTTTTCTGTTTGCTGTTTCTGTTGACTCTTTACCTTTTTTTTTTTTTTTTTACTGCTCCCTGAGGCATGTGGGATCTTAGTTCTCTGGGGATTGAACCTGTCCCCCCTGGAATGGAAGCATGGAGTCTCAACCCCTGGACTGCTAGGGAAGTCCCACTTTACCTTGTTTTAGATTCTGAAGGATAGCACTAAGTGTCTTACCGTCCCCCTCCTCAGCCTTGTGGTATCCTTTTTCTAATCTGGATTGTTTACTCCTTAGACCAGCTCTGGCATCATCCTGACATTTTCTTTTACTATACAACTGAGTTTGTTCAGGTCTCATGTTTTAATCTTGACTTCCTTTATTTCAATGAGAACCTACTGCCAAGTAGCCTTATTCCTTTTGGATAACTCTTCAGGATCCTCTTTGGTGTTAAGACATTTCTGGAATTCCCCAAAAATGTAGAGTCCTACTCTGAATTTGCTTTCTGACTCTGGGGACTTTTCCTTCAGCTCTGGAATTTGAAAGTCTCTTGTGTCATTTGAGAATGTCTTCTGCTCTGCTTTTGGTGGTGGCTTAGTCGCTAAGTTGTGTCCGACTCTTGTGACCCCATGGACTGTAGCCTGCCAGGCTCCTCTGTCCATGGACTCTCCAGGCAAGAATACTGGAGTAGGTTGCTATTTCCTTCTCCAGCTCTGCTTTTACTCTTCTGTTTAGGAGTTTCTGTTAGTTGGATGATGGACATCTTGGATTAACTTTCCAGATCTTCTGTCTTTATCCTCTTCCTGTGTCATCTTATTCTTGTTTCTGGGATAGAAACATTTATCCTCCAATCCTACTTTAAAATTTTTTATTTCCACAATCAAAGTTTAATTTCTAAGGATTTATTTTGTTCCTTTTCATAATATATTGTTTGATGAATGCATTATCTCCTTGACTTTGAGGATACTAGTAAGAATTTTTTTAGTTCTCTTTTATTCTCTAATTTTTTGTGTCCTATTCTGTCACTGTTGTTCTCTTTTTAAAAAGGCTGGCTTTTTGCTTTGTGTGGCAAATACTCTTTCTGGTAATTATTGTTGTCTAAGGCCAGAGGAAGCAGGCAGAGAACTTGTGAGTTTCGGGCGCTGATTTTTTTGGTCACACCCACATGGCGGCTTATGGAATTTTTGTTCCTCAACCAGGGATTGAACCCGGGCCCACAGCAGTGAAAGCATGGTGTCCTGACCTCTGGACCACCAGGGAATTCCCCTGTGGGACTACTTTTGAAAATATGCAGGTTACCCACTGGGTTTTGGGGAACTTTGTTGGGCTGGGACCTCAAGTGTCAGAAGGCAGATTTTCTCGGCCTCTCAAGCTTAAGGAAGATGCCTTTGATTGGGGGCTGCTCCACTTGGTCTGTGGAGGGCCCTTGTACAGCTGTTCGTACAGGGACCTGACTTCCATGCGCAGGCACAGCCCTCGCCCTCTCCTGGTTTGGAGTCTTAGCCTTTATAGGCTTGGAGGCCTCCTTTGTTGTATGCACTCCTGTGTGCTCCGATTACTGTTTCCTCTTCCCCCATTAATCCTCCTGGTCTGCCAGAAATTTGCAGAATCTCTTGCACACCTTATATTCTTTCTTGTGGATTTATTATATGATACTAAAAGTCACTTTAATGGGATGAGCAAAGTTCACCTCTGAGGCCAGTCGCTCTGTGTGAGTAGGTATTCCAGCATCCCTTCTCATCACCCTGCTCTCCTGCCTCCCATTGACTGTGGTAACAAATGCCCAGTGGCAGTGGGATGACTGGCCACATCTCGGTCCCCATGGCCTCCTCTGCATTGCACTTGTGGGCGGATGGTGTGCATTCCCACTGGATTTTCTCCTGGCTCCAGAGCTGTGGAGGGGTGCCAGGCTTAGCTGGGGAATGCCAACCATAGACGGTGTTAGAGCAAAGATTGTGGTTTTAGCCTCTGCAGGGGGCTTGTCTTGTATCACTGGGCCAGAGTTTAAGGATTGCCTCTAGGCAAGCGGTGATTACTGTGCTGGAAGTGTAACCTTGATGCATTTTAGTTGATTGTCCTTCAAAAGCTGTGAATAGTGAAATATACCAGTTGTGTTTGCCAGGGCCTTGCTAGTGGAGGCAGAGGCATTGCCATTGCTGGGGATTTGTGAGAAACATGGACTCTCACGCCCTGTCCAGATGTATGGAATTAAAATCTTCAGCTTTATAAACTTTTCCTTTTGAAGGAACTTTAGATTTACACAAAAGTCACTTCCCTTAACATTGACACCTTACATTATCAGATATCCTCATGAAAATCAGAAACTTAACTTTGTCACAGTACTGTTAGCTGAAATGTGGACCTTGCTGAACTTCATCAGTTTTCTACTAATATCCTTTTTCTGTTTCAGGATCTAATCCAGGACCTCACTCCGCATTTAGTTGTCATGTCTCCTTTAGTCTCTTCCAATTTGGGATGTTTACACATCTCTCCCAAAATGTTTATAAATTGCAAAGGAAGAATTATAACCTCACAGTGGAAAAACCTGGCATCTCCAGTAAAAAGACAATGCTATCACGTTCCGTAATGATATGCATTGAAACAGAAACACATACATGAAGTCTAGTCATGAGAAAACCCAAATTGAGGCACATGGTGCCAGAATCTTGACTGGTGTGCCTCAGAAACGTTCCAGGTGTGGACAGATAGCGAAAGATTCAGAGTTTGCAGTTTAGAAGATTGTCAGGTATAGTACATGCACTTGCTGAAGAAATACTTCCTGTGCTAGATGGTGCACAAGGAGCTAAGAGAGAATGACCCACCAGCCTTGTTTGGTGGGTGGTAAATGGTTCTGCCTAGTGCAGGCTCTAGGTGAGTCTGTGTAAGCAGATCATTGATAACGCCCTTATAGCTTACTAGCCTTAGTTTTTCCTTACGATCTCATCTACACTATAAATTCTGAAGACTTTAGCTGTACAGTTAAATACATGATATCATAATGCCAGACTGACTTTAAAATGTCCTTGTGACTTTACCACTTTTAACTATTTAAATCTGGAAAAAATAAGCATTTTCTCATTTTGAAGAAAGGAGTTCTGCGGGTAATGTGTATTAAGGTTCTCACTGAGAATGTCTTAGAAAAATGTGTAAAAAGCCCTCCCTTTCCAAGAGGAGGATAAAGATCATTATTGTGTCCTCTGACTTCACATACTTGATGGTCAGAAAAACAAAAGCACATAGTGAATTGTTCACTGGAGGTGCCTTGAACTATTCTGAAATGTTCATTGGAGTTTGAAGGAATTTGACAGCAACTTTTGGGTCCTGTGGTTGCAAGTTGCTCTTAAAAAGTGACAAGTGCTTCTTATTCAGGGATAGAACCTGGAGCTCACTTAACTGCTCAGAAGAATAGACTTCTAACATCAACCCTCCTTTCAGAGTACTTTTAAGAATTCTCAGCTCTTTGGTTTCTCACTTTTCTGTAGTTTGTGAAACCAGTTTAAAATGAGAGCTTTAGCTAATCATCTCATCTTATGCCATCTGCCTTGCTGTCGGCTCTGTCTGTGCCCAGCCTACCTCCTGGGAAGACGGGGCTGTCTTCAGATCTAGAGGGCATGCTCTTGACTCCATCTCATCCCCCAGCCTCCTGCCCCAGCCAAGCATCCCTTCACCATAATAGTACGTCTTCCCGGGTATGTCTAAGAGGAGGCTGAGCTTGGGATGACCACCCAGGGCCTACCCCTGCTTGAAACCCGTGGATGCTTTTGATTTAAACTGTGATGGAAACCTTAACTTCCCAAGCAGATAGCACACCCAAAGCATTGTGGAAGTCACCTGAAATGATTCCTTTTTTGAATTAAATTCTTTGTGTTTTTCACATCGACCCATTGTCAAGGACCGTCCAATTTTATTTAATGTTTTGGACCACCTGCCTTCATGGTGGGTGAACAGTAAGATGGCCTTGTCTTTATAGTGACCCTCATACTGGGGTGGGGGGATGGCGATGGTGCTGACCACTGCCCCAGACAGGTGGCCCATAAGGTTGGATTGCTGACAATACATAGATGGTGGAAGAATGAAATCCATCAGCAAAGGCCAGAGAAGATGAAGAGGACAGGTAGAGAGGTGAGGGGGGTGTCTGGAAGGTGACTACCCTTTCCTTGCGCTGAGTCCTTCCTTGTTAGTGTTTAGAGTAGTTGAGTGTGGGGAATGCTCTGAAAGAGTGAGTGGGCAGGAAGAGCCCGGGTAGGAGGGGTGGGTGGGGGTGGAGTGGTGTCAAGAAGCCGGGGACTGGGCTGAGTGGATTGGGGCAGAGCCCTGTACCGACAAACCTTCTGTAATAAAGATTGACATCGTGTGCTGCAAAGAATGCCGCTTCTGGTCTCTAGTGATTTTTCCTTTCTCTTCACGATGGAAAGTCATCAAATAACTTGAAGCAGAATTACACCTTTCTAAAGTAGCAGTGGGTTTGGATAAACTGGCAGGGAAAACTTGGTGCTGGCATTTCCTTGTTGGTGTGAACTGTGTGTCCCTTGAGTGTGGCAAGAGCCCCGGGCACCTTGATCTTCCTGGATGGAGCGGGGACAACTCAGGCTGGGTGCCAGCTGTCACCACCAAGTGCACCCTGTAGTCGCATTGGCAGGGGACTGCAGGACGGGACTGCCTGCTGCTACACTGTCCTGGAAGCGCTCGTGGCTGGAGCCAGGGTGGACCTCAGGATCAGGTGCTGCGTCAAGCTGCCCTCTCTGCTGGGATCTTCTGCAAACACGCCACTTAATTCACAACCTCTCCAGCCACCGCCTCCCCCCCGCCCTGATTTTGACTGAATCTGTCCCAGAAGGTTAGGCGTCCTGTTCACCAGTGAAGAGGCGCAAACACAGTCTGTAGTTATGTGGCCTGGTTTTGAAATGAAACACTTGATGGATTTTTTAAGGTTTGCGGGATTCAACTAACAACACATTTTTTGTGAAGTGAGGGCTTTAATATTTTTTACATTATCTTAAATTTGTGTGATTTAAGTTTATGCAATTCAGATGTGTATAAAATGCAGTCCTACTATGTTAGGAGGCTAAAGGGGTGCAGGAGGTTGAAAGCAAAGTGTGCTGCCTGGGCTCCCTCCACGCCAATTGTCTGTAAAACACTCCACTCCCCTGGCTTCACTGGTCCTCACTGCTTCTCCTGGGATCATTGAAGAGCTCAGGAAGCCTGCTTTGCCTCTTTGGGATTTCTGTAGATGTGCTGTAACCTGAAGCAGAAATTGCTCCTTCCAGCCAGTAGGAGGTGAAGCAGGCAGTCAGCTCAGGTTGGAGCACCTTCAGGAGGCCACCATCATTTTTCTGCTTCTCAGTAAAATTTCCTGTTTCTTTATCCCCCGTCTTAGTCTCCAGGCAGTTTCAAGAGTCTAGAGGTGCCACTGTTAAATGCTCCACTCCAGAGAAGTCAACAGACTTGTAAGGGACTGGATGAGTAAACACTTCTGGCTTTGGGGTCTGTCCCAACCACTCAACTCTGCCTTTGCAGAAGCCAAAGTAGACGTGGCTGTTTTCCAATAAAACTTTTCTACAAAACTAACTTGCTGGTGGGACCTGCCTCTCAGACTGTGGTCTGTGACTCCAGACACCATGCTAATGCAAGTGGAAGATGTCCAGGTGGGGAGTCAGCAACACCGAGCTGATGGTGAGGGGTGCTCCCACTGGGTCCCTCTTTGCACAGGCCACTCCTCCAGCAGCTGTGCCTGTCACCACTGACTTGGAGGTTCTGGAGGTTTTATTTTGGAAAAATCTACGTGGAGAGAAAAGTCAGAGGCAGCCCTGCTGAAGTGTAATTGGTGTCAGATGAGAATGCATCTTTCTGTCCTTAGCACTGTTGTTTGGAACAAAAGCCTTAGCAACTCTTCATAGGAACTGGGTTTGGATTTTTTTCAGGCTTGAAAGTTTTAGGAATAGTACAAATGATTGTGGTGTAGTCTTCTCTTAGGGTCTTAGATGCTAATATTTTATATTTGCTCTATCCTTTCTCTTCTCTGCAACCTCCTGTGTGTGAGTCTCTTTTTTTCCCAAAACAGTTTAAGCTATAATGTCCCGTTAACCTTAAACATTTAAGTGGCTGTTTCCTGCAATCAAGGACATTCTCTTTATATAACCACAGTACAGTGTTCAAGGCTAACAGAGTCTTATCAAGAGAACATGCTGGTCATAGCTAACACCCTTTTCCAAAAACCCAAGAGCGACTACACCTAGACATCACCAGATGGTCAGTACCGAAATCAGGTTGATTATGTTCTTTGGAGCCAAAGATGGAGAAGCTCTATGTGGTCAATAAAAACAAGACCAGGAGCTGACTGTGGCTCAGATCATGAGCTCCTTATTGCAAAATTCAGGCTTTAATTAAAGTGGGGAAAACCATTCGGGTATGACCTGACTCAAATGCCTGGAGTTAGGTATGACCTAACTGAAATACAGTGGAGGTGACAAATTGATTCAAGGGATTAGATCTGATAGAGTGCCTGAAGAACTATGGACAGAAGTATGTAACATTGTACAGGAAGCAGAGAGGGAAACCATCCCAAAGAAAAAGAAATGTAACAAGGCAAAATGGTTGTCTGAGGAAGCCTTACAAATAGCTGAGGAAAGAAGAGAAGCGAAACGCAAAGGAGAAAGGGAAAGAGAGCCATCTGAATGCAGAGTTCCAGAGAATAGCAAGGAGAGATAAGAAGTTAAATGAACAATGCAAAGAAATACAGGAAAAACAGTAGGATGGAAAAGACTGGAGATCTATCTCTTCAAGAAAATTAGAGATACCAAAGGAACATTTCATGCAAGGATGGGCACAGTAAAGGACAGAAATGGCAAGGACCTAATAGAAGCAGAAGAGATTAAGAAGAGGTGAGAACACACAGGAACTATACAAAAAATGTCTTAATGACCTGGATAACCACAGTGGAGGCTAGATATCCTGGAGTGCCAAGTCAGGTGGGCCTTAGGAAGCATCACTATGAACAAAGCTAGTGGAGGTGATGAAATTCCAGCTGAGCTATTTAAAATCTTAAAAGGTGATGCTGTGAAAGTGCTGCACTCAATATGCCAGCAAATTTGGAAAACTCACCTGTGGCCACAGGACTGGAAACGGTCAGTTTTCATTCCAATCCCAAAGAAGAGCAATGCCAAAGAATGTTCCAACTACCCTGCATTTGCACTGATTTCACATGCTAGCAAGGTAATCCTCAAAATTCTTCAATACTACATGAACTGAGAAATTCCAGATATACAGGCTGGGTTTATAAAAGGTAGAGGAGACAGATCAAATTGCCAACATTCATTGGCTCATAGAGAAAGCAAGGGAATTCCAGAATAACATCTACTTCTGTTTCATTGACTGCATTAAAGCTGTAGACTCTGTAGATCACAACAAACTGTGGAGAATTCTTAAAGAGACAGGAGTATCAGACCACCTTACCTGTCTCCTGAGAAACCTGTATGCAGGTCAAGAAGCAATAGAACCAGACATGAAACAACAAGGGGTTCAAAATTGGGAGAGGAGTACATCAAGGCTGTATATTGTCACCCTGCTTATGAAACTAATATGCAGAGTACATCATATGAAATGCTGGGCTGGATGATCAACAAGCTGGAATCAAGATTGCCGGGGGAAATAACAACATCAGATACACAGATGATACCACTCTAATGGCAGAAAGTGAAGAACTAAAGAGCGTCTTGATGAGGGTGAAAGAGGAGAGTGAAAAAGCTGGTTGAAAACTCAGCATTCAAAATACCAAGATCATGGCATCCGATCCTATCACTTCATGGCAAATAGAAGGGGAAAGAGTGGAAACAGTGACACACTTTGTTCTCTTGGGCTCCAAAGTAACTACGGTTGGTGACTGCAGCCATGAAATTAAAAGATGCTCCTTAGAAGAAGAGCTATGATAAACCTAGACAGCGTATTAAAAAACAAAAACATCACTTGGCTGACAGAGGTCTGTATAGTCAAAGCTATGGTTTTTCCAGTAGTCATGTACAGATGTGAGAGTTGGACTGTAAAGAAGGCTGAGCGCTGAAGAATTGATGCTTTGAGTCATGGTGCTGGAGAAGACTCTTGAGAGTTTCTTGGAGTGTGTGGAGATCAAGCCAGTCAGCCCTGAAGGAAATAACTGAGTATTCTTTGGAAAAGCTGATACTGAAGCTGAAGAGTTGGGCACGACTTAGTGACTGAACAACAATAACAGTTTTCAGAATTAGGAATCTCATCGATTCAGCTGTGTTATCTAAGCAACGGATCTAGTTCATTTTGCTTTTTACTGATTATCACAATAATGTCCACTTTTTTTTTGTTGGATGCACAGTGCAGCACGTGGGATCTTAGTTCCCCAACTGGGGGTAGAACCTGTGCCCCTTGCACTGGGAGTGCACAGCCTTAACACTGGGCCACCAGGGATGTTCCAGTATGTCCTCTTTTTTTTTGCAAAAGAGAAAGGGGCTCCTTTACTAACTTTGGATATATTTTCCCCAAGAATATTTGCCCTAGCCGATATCACAAATTAGGCACCATACTCCTTACAAACTGCAAGTTTAATAACATCAAAAGTTTGCATGTTTATTGTTGACAGAAATCACCTTGAATCATTTCCATCTGCCGTTCTGTTTGAGGGAGGGGAGACTGTGAGTAGAGGTAAGAGGCAGAATGCCATCTGTTTCTAAGGTCTCCGCAGACCACTGGTTGCACATGCAGATGTAGTGGGATTGTGAAGTGCTAGAGTTGTGGACCCAGAAAAGAACATTACCTTACTTGGTGGCATTTGCTAGGTTTATGAGAAGTTCTCTGAGGTCACTCTGTAGTATATATAGTCCTGTTGGCTTGGGTAAGGGTTATTTTGGGGGGCTTCTTCTGTTCAGTGGTGGACCCTTTTATTTATCAAAGTGCAGCTGACCCTTAAACAATGTGGGATTGGGGAGCCAGCCTCCATGTAGTGGAAAACCGGAGTGTAACTTGCAGCCAGCTGTCCATATCCATGCCTCTGCATCCTCAGATTCAACCAGCTGCAGCTTCTGCAGTACTGTAGTGTTTACTGTTGAGAAAAGTCATGAGGTTAAGGTGCTTAACCCTGTAGATCTGGTTTATTGTTACAGTCCTGCATCTTTGGCCGATGTCATATTTTATGTTATCAGAGTAATACTTCACAGTGTAAGCTGTTTAGTAGCTACCAGGGAAGAATTAAAATTTTAGGGCATTATGTATATAGAAGCCAAAGCTTTTATTGCAAGATATGTGTAGACCTCTGCAGTGTATTTATTTACATTTATTGTTGGCAGTTAGTGAATCAAGTAAGAGTTGCTTTTAATTGCTTTTATGGTTTCTATTTTATGGCAGACATTATCTGAAATTCACTTTAACATGTGTGTGGTTCTCAGGCTTTCTTTTTAGAGGTGTAATTCCTGAAGGCAGTAGTTGACAGAGTGTGGACTCTAGAACCCTGGGGATGTCCTGGAGAACCTTCCCAGCTGTGAGAGTAGTTTTCATAATGATTGTCAAGAGGTCATTTGCCTTTTTTTGCTGATTCGTCACTGCTGTGCAAGTCAGAAAAGCCATTCTCACCTAAGAATGTCCTTGATGAAGCAATAAAAATCATGCATTTTGTTAAGTCTCAGCCCTGAGTACAGCCCTTTTCAGTACTCTGTAACAAAACAGGATGTGTGTGGAGAATGTTTCTGCGTTTTGGAGTTGGGAAGTTGCTTGGAGGACAGGCCCTGTTAGCTGAACTGGCCGCTCTTTTTCATGGACCACCGGAACAGACTAGTTGACATGTTACCGGTATTTCTTACTAAATAGCCACTTAGCCTGTAACTGCAAGGAAAGCAGCTAACCCTACTGCCAGTGGTAACATTTGCGCTTCCAAGTGGAACTGGAATTTCAGAAAGCTTTGTGTGCCGCTATGAGCCTGCAGCTTCCTAATATGTCAAGACTTTTCTGATGAGATCAGTGCTGATACTAAGGAATGTGATGCTTTAGATAATCTATAATAAGCAACATTTGGAAGATCTGCCTAACTCACTGAGCCAGTATTTTCCAGATGACCAGATCAGACCTGGGCCAGTGTCCATTTCAAGTGCAAGACAGATCAGTGGATTTTAAAGTAATAACATAAAGAAAAGTTCACCAGTAAGGTTTTAGATTCCTCACTGCAGCTTGCCTTCAGGGAGAAATAAAGCCCTTTATGAGTGTGTTGGGACTGGGAGTGTGTTGAGAGCATTTCTGCACCTACCTGAACACGCCGCTCAGGTGCACCACCCCCTCCCAGCTGCACCTCTGGTGAGGCTGGCCCTTTCTCTGCAGCAACAGATAGGAGAACCTAGTTGTTTTCCAATAAGTCTGACATTGAAGAAATTTGTAGAAATGCAAAACTGGGTCTCTCTTCTTGCTGAGGTTTTGCTTTTATTATTTTGGGAACTCTAGTAATTTTTGGTAAAGAAAAAAAGTTTTTTGTGTTAATATGTATTGTATTGATTTTTGTAATTTTTAGATGAATAAAGTGTTCACACATTTTCTGTTCTAATCTCCGAGAAGGGGATGTTGTTAGACACATGTCCATGAGCATGAGCTCGCCAACTTTCAGGGGGAGGGGCTGCTGAGACCAGTGCGTCTTGACCGAGGACAGCGGTGCTGTGGGAGCAGCTTAAGTCCGGCCACTTCCCTTTCTCGCATTAGTGGTTTGTATTTGAGGAGGTTTATCCATTTTGGGAAGTGTGACTAGAAGTGGTCAATCTGATCAAACATGATAATTGTAGGGGAAGGACCCGCTGTCTGAGGCTAGTTTGACCTTCTCCTAATTTCAAACTTAAACATCTCTGGAGGGCCTGTTGTGAAGAAGAACTAGTGTGGCCTGGATGTTCATATGAATCAGTGCTGCTTCCCAATGATCTAGTACCCGACTGGTCGTTTATAGTCACATTTTCTCTTTCTTCCCTCTTTCTCCTTTGCATCTTCCCCCTGCCAAAGCTGAGTCTTCTTCACATGTTTCGGTTTAATAAGAGTTGATTTCTTTGTTTACTTCATCCTGGTTTTTAATTAATTTTTATTACTACATCTGTATTCAGACAGGTCTGACTGAGCGGAATGGTCTTTATTCTGTTGGAGGGGCCCTGTTTCTGAGCTTGAGGTTTTTAACTGGGCACCATTGGGCTGCTTCCTGGAGGAGATGGAGGTTGCTGCTCTGGTCTTCATGGCGTGTGGACTTGGCCTTGCCGCTCAGGTGGGCAGAGCAGAGCTGGTGCCAAGGTGGGGCAGTGGCTGGGGGACCGGGACCTGGGGGTGGGCTTGCTGTCGAGCCTGGGGCTGGCGGATCCCACGACTCCTCTCCGAGACTTGTCTTTGGGGTCTTCTGTCTCTTATACTCATCAGGGACACTCCTTCCCTCTGAGGACTGTTGTCCGAGTATTTGGCATCTGTAAAGGGAGGTCGGACTGGCATGGTGACTCCAGGGCCCCGCCAAGGGTGCCACACTTCCACCTGTGACTTCAGGGTGTGTGGGCCGCGTCTCTTCACACGGTCGCTCTGCAGGGAGCTGGTGGTTGGGAGACGGTTCTGGTGGAGCAGGGCCAGGTCACCACCCTGGGGTCACAGCAGCCGCCTTGCGCGCCTCCCCGGACGTAGCCTCCTACAGACTGTGTCCGCAGGTGCTTGTTCAGGGGCCAGTGGGAGAAACAGCTCTGCACAGTGTCTGCCCTAAGACCCCCAGGTGCTGTGACGTCCCTGTTGGGATGACTGTGTGATGTAGTTCTCGTGGTGACTGAGGAAACCCAGGGTGGACGCGGCGGGCTCTGCCTGGCTGCTTTTTCTTGATGCCTTTTTGCCGCGTGACAATGCTGCTGGGCTGCAGGGTTTCCTTTTCCCACGTTTACTGCTGTTGTGCAGTCACGTGTTCAATTATAGTAGCTCTTCTTTTTTCCCTTGTTTCAGGGGCCTTGTGGTTTTATTTTCTACAGGTGTCCAAAATATTTAAAAACTAGAAAAATCGAAACTAAATGTACTGTTCTGTGTTTCTGCTGATGAACAACTGCTCCTGTCTGTCGTTGACAATCCGCGAGCAGCTTGTATTTCCACTGTGAAACCTAACATGTCGTTTGCGTGAAATTCACAGTCATAAGCTAAACAGGTCTGTGACTTAGTTACACTGCAGTCATTGAAATGAGAGAACTCTGCAGACATTACTGCATGGTTTGTCAGCAGACATGCCGCCCTCCAGAGTATAGTGCTGGGTGGGCCGTGGGGTGTCTCCCCAGGGCTCCCCCCCAGCCCCACTGCACTGACATCCATGGCGTGCCAGGCCCCATGCGGAGCAGTGAGTGGGATGGGGCGGGTTCCTGCCCAGGGGAGCTTGTCTTCTAGCAGGGGAGACAGATGCCAAATCAGATGGATGTTTCGCCTGTGTCGCAGGTTAGATGGAAGGGCTTTGTGATGAAGCAGGAACGGGCAGCTGGGAGATGGGTGCTGCTGGTGGGTGTGACGGGTGGGACGTGACTGGGTGGAAGGGCAAGCGGATGGCGGAGGGTGAGGGCTGGGTGGTGTGTGCCCGCCTGGCTGGGGCAGCCTCCTCCGATGGCAGAGTGAGGAGCCTCGAGTGGAGCCTGGGGGCACAGAGGGAGCCTGGCTGGTGCCAGGCACGCACCTTGAATGAGCGGGAAACCTCTGTTGGGCTTTGAGCAGACAGGGACGCTGAGATGGGCTTTCACGTGATCCATAGCCTTTAAACAGGTATTGGAGGCGATTCTGGGCGAAGGCAGAGCAGGGAGACCCAGGTACGGCCAGCGCGTGGGTCCAGATATGCACTGATGAGGCCAGAGCGAGGGCAGCGGGAAGTTCTGCCTACAGGTCCAATGCGAGGAGGAGAACCACACCTGGGCGGGCGGTCTGGAGGTGTGGACAGGGACGGGTTCAGTTCAGCCTCTTCACACTGAGACTGGAGACCTAGGGGAGGTGGCCCAGAGGCCGTTTGTCACAAGGATCTGAAGTTCCGGGACAGGTTGGAGGTGGAGTTGATTGTGTGCTGTAGGCAGGGAGATGGGTGTTTCAGTGCCAGTGAGAAGAGGCCCAGGGCTGAGCCGGAGGGAGAGAGAGAGCCTGACCGCCCGGCCTGGGAGAAGGAGCGCCCGTAGGGCAGGGGCAGGGGCACCAGAGGTCACGGCTGTGGACGCACACGCGTGCAGGCCGGGAGGGGGGTTTGAGGCAGGGTGGAAGAAAGCGCCCTTGTTTTTATCCAGATTTGATGTGGTTGGCTTCATCTGTGTAGTTACTGCTTTGTTTTAGAAAAACTATTTCCAGTGTAATAAGCACAATAAATAGTATGTGCTTGTAGGAGGCTCAGCGGTCCAGAGGATAAAGGATGAAGGTCAGCTGGTGTTACCTGCCCTTCTTCCCTTGTGGGTTGCTCTGGTTCAGTATGCGTCATTCCAGAGCATTCTGTGTGCGTTCACACACACAGACACATGACTGAACATACCTGCAGTTCTCCTTTTCTCCTTTTTTTCTGTTATGTTAGTGTTACGTTCTGGAGACCATTCCATCCACATGGATGGCTGTGGTGCTCACGTCACTTACTGTACAGTCCCTGGTGACTGAGCGCTGGACTGGTGACTTGGCTGGTGGGCGTTTTTCCATGTGCTCCCTGGAGGATGCTCTCTTCTCGTTGCCGTTAGAGACGTTATTGAACATTAATCGCAGTCCAGCTGCTTTATGATATTAAGACTGGACTATCTCCAGGACTTCTGAGAAATGGCAAGTTTAATTTGCCAAAATGGCAACTTCATGCTTTGTTCTGTTCCAGTTTTCTTGGGCTTGTTGCCCTAGTTTTTTTTTTTTCTATTCAAATCATCACAGTTAGCAGAATTTTAAATGACTCTATCCTGGCAGCAGAATCATTTTGAGTAAACACCCTGGGTCATGTGTGGTGTCCTCATTTGGATGAGGGTAGGGTTCAGGATTTTATGGTTAGTTCGGAGTGTTAAGCCACTCACAGAGTTCCCAGAAACCAGGGAAGGCTTGGGTCTGGCACCTGAACACTTTCCACTAGCCCTTTGTGAGAGACAGGTATTTAACCTGGGACCTGAGGCGCTGGGCCATCGTGATTGGGCTTCAGGGTGGATCACAGAGGTTAAGCCTGGCTGCATGCCACAGATTCCAGAAATGCATTGTTTTTAGAGCAGGTGACTGGCAATTTTCCTTCAGATCAAGGAAGTCCGGGAGGCAGTGGGCAGGGAGGCCAGCAGCAGGAGGGCATGTGGGAAGGGTCTGGGAGCTGCTCCTGCACCGGCTCGCTCAAGCTCCTTTGGCGGGGGTGGGGGGGTGGTCACATGGCCGTGGCGTGCTGCAGGAGGGGCTGGACTCTGGTGGCCACGTGCCCTTTGAATTCTCATTCTTACAGCACTGAGCGTAGTGGAGAGCAGGTACTGGTCGGCTACCTGCTGTCTCTGTGGGGTGACTGAGTTTCAGGAACTTGGCAGTGTCTGTCTGTCCTTTTTTCTTGGAAGAGGATCTGTAATTAAAAAAAAAAAAATTGATTCTGAAAGCAGTGTGCGACCCTAAAACATTTTAAACCCATCAGTTCAAAGATTGAGGTGAGAGGGTGTTATCTAATTGAGGACCACTGCCTGCTTGAAGGGGCTCAGTGTATCCCTACATGAGTGGCTTTGGTGTTCATACTGATCACAGTTAATCTGCTCAGAGATCACCTTCAGAGGACACAGGTTTAGGGAGACAGACCCCTGGTGGGCCTGCCAGTTCCCCCAGCTTGTTCCTGTGGAGGCCTGCGACTGCTGGTGAGGCTGCACCGGCGTGTACGAGGGGTAGGAGGTGACGGTTTCCCTGTGACAGATGCTTCAGTATTTAGTTGTCTGATCATTTTAAAAAGCACTTTTTGAGAAGGTGATAACATGTACATGGTAAAAGCAAATATAATTTCCTTTTATCTTTATGCCCCAGAGATAGTCTGTGCACATCTAACATATTTCTTAAAAAGAAAAAAGCAGATTGAATGCTCCTCCTACAAATGGTTGTCTGTCCCTAACAAATTCTGGAGCTGCTGCCATTTAAGCTATAGAGTTTAAATCAGAATTTATAGGTTTAAGAACATGTGTGGAACTTATGAATTTAATTTTATGCCTGTTGGAACTTAGCCACTTAAAGGAGCTGTCAGTAAACTGGTTGGAAGTGGATGACCTAAGACTTGATTCGGCTGCTCCTTCCTGCTGGGCTTGCCTCAGGACAGTGAGCGTGTGTGTGTGTGTGTGTGTGTGTTGGGCTTGCCTCAGGACAGTGAGAGAGAGAGAGAGAGAGTGTGTGTGTGTGTGTGTGTGTGTGTGTGTGCGCGCTGGGCTTGTGTGTGTGTGTGTGCTGGGCTTGCCTCAGGACAGTGAGTGTGTGTGTGTGTGTGTGTGTGTGCGTGCGTGCGCGCGCGTGCTGGGCTTGCCTCAGGACAGTGAGCGTGTGTGTGTGCGTGCGTGCGCGCGCGTGCTGGGCTTGCCTCAGACAGTGAGCTGGGTGTGGTGTTGGAGCGCGCGCGTGCTGGAGCTTGCCTCAGGACAGTGAGTGTGTGTGTGTGTGTTGGGCTTGCCTCAGGACAGTGAGCGTGTGTGTGTGTGTGCTGGGCTTGCCTCAGGACAGTGAGCGTGTGTGTGTGTGTGTGTGTGTGTGTGTGCTGGGCTTGTGTGTGTGTGTGTGTGCTGGGCTTGCCTCAGGACACTGAGCATGTGTGTGTGTGTGTGTGTGTGTGTGTGTGTGTGTGTGTGCTGGGCTTGCCTCAGGACAGTGAGCGTGTGTGTGTGTGTTGGGGGGCGGTGCTGTCCTGGAGAGCTGGGCACTCAGTATCCGCCCTCGGGAACGAGCAGTCTAGCTGGGGAAGGTAGATGGCCCAGGTTGTAAGCATTTACTCACTGGTGATTAAAATACAAAGTGTAGGATGATACGAGTACTACAGTGGCATTGGCTCTTGACCTCCAGGCACCCAGTGTGCAAGTACCTCATTTAGACCCGTGTCGATGGGTCATATCTGGAGTGGCATGGCCTCGTTTCTCTTTTGGGAAAGGTGTGTCCGGGCCTCATCGGAGGATTTCAGGGCAGGAAGAAAGGAACGGACTGTGTTGCACATGTGATGCTGTCTCGGGGTGACGGTGGGGGCCAGGCCCCGGCCCGGGCAGCGGGCTGCTGCCGCAGTCGGTCCTCCTGGGAGCCGGCCCTCTGCTCTGCCTGCCTGAGGGAGGGCGTGTGAGGAGTGGAAACGGGCAAGGGGACAGCCTTGATGGAAGGGTCCACGTGGGTAGGATCTGGAGGTGTGTTCGCGACGATTTTTGGACTGTGGTGTGCGTAGTGGAGCTGAGAGCTGGTAGGGGCAGGTGAGGGACAGGACGTGTTCTGTGGGCAGGAAGGGGGCCGGGGGCATCTGGCTTGGGGGTGACGCGTTGCAGCTGTCTTAGGTAGGTGACTTCGGGGGGTATGGGAAGGGACTGGCAGGGTGGGGGCTTGTCTAGTAATGAGGGACATTTTGATGGTTTGAGTCAAGAAGAGCCTCATACTGGACATGTCCACAGGCCCCTGGTGAACCTGTGGATACAGAACGTGGCCTCAGTTTCCATCGTTTCAAGATCACGGTTGTTCATCTCCCTTTCGACTGTCTTGTTCTTGTTTCTAGGTGGCAGGAACACCGTCCTACGTGAGTCTGATTCCCTCTCATCCACCGGCCACTCTGCTCGCGTCCTGGATGATGTCAGAACAGGACCTGGCTGACGTGGTGCAGATCGCCGTTGAGGAGCTGAGTCCTGGACACCCAGGTACAGAGCTGGGCGCAGTCTGGGGAAAAAACCCAAAGGATCTTCTGCAAGCTTCCCTGCCTTCCCTTCAGTAAAGCAAGAGAAACATCAGGGTGTGCTCAGAGCGTGTGAGCCTGTCAGCCCCACGCCTGTCCCTGTGGTCCCTCAGCAACCCCCAGCCTACCCCTGCGCCACGGCCGTCCAGCCCTGGCTGCCCTGGCCTCCCTCAAGCCCCCGTGGTCCTGCCCGTGCCTCTTCTGTAACAGCAGATCATCTGCCGTGTGTGTGGACAGCTTTGAGGTGTTCTGTGCATGCTGCTCCCGCCTTCATCTGCTTCTTCCCTGGGAACGGTGTTCACGTGGTTTGCACTGTTTTTCTTCTGTGTACACTCTGCAGTAAAGGTCTTGCTGTGTATCGTGGCAGATATTAATATTTTTGCAGGATGAGTTCCCAGAAGCAGAGCTGCTGTGTTTATTCAGAGTTTTGATAAGATATTGATGGACGTCCCAGAAACACGACCCGGTTATTCTGAGAGATGACTTTTTCCTGTACTTTTGCCAGGGCTGGTAATCTTCCTTAGTGATGTTCAAGGCACTTAGCTACTTTGGAATCTTAACTAGATACTAGACACTTTATAAGGGGAACTCTAGATTTCAAGAACTTTATGAAACACTTTGTCAGCACTTTTATTTTGTAAAAAGATTTCTTAGTAAGTGTTCTCTCTTTTTTTCCCCATAAAGTTTTATGTGTTTAATATATCTGTTAAGTTTAAAATAATAAGCATACATAATTAAATCACAGAAATTGTTTTGGTTGCTTGGTTATTCTTCGTGGAATTGTTTAGTCATTAAGTCATGTCCGACTTTTTTGTTAGTCGGTGGATTATAGCCTGCCAGGCTCCTCTGTCTACGGATTTTCCAGGCAAGAATTCTGGAGTGGGTTGTCATTTCCTTCTCCAGGGGATCTTCCCGACCCAGGGCTCGAACCCGAGCCTCCGGCATTGGTAGACACATTCTTTACCACTGGGCCACCTTGGAAGCCCTCTTTATGAAATAGTAGTATTGAAATGCTGACTGTTTTCCCCACAGAAAAGAGAATTTTCAGAAATCTCAAAGTGTGATGATGTCTGTCTTGTATGATCTCTTGTATGATCTCTTAGTTGAAGAGTCTTAGTTGGGAAATGAGTTATGTATGGACGGTGGGCAGCATGTGTAATTTTAGGCTTGAATAAGCAGTCGTGAAGAGATGGGGATACCCCTTCAGAAATGCTATATTCTTTAGTCAGTTTTTTTCCTAATTTTGCTTTTGAATTGTTTATAAGAAGTACTGTCACCTGGTAACTGAAATGATCAAAAACTTGGCAGATCCTTGAGCAAAGTCAGGGTGTCTGAAGTTAGCTGTTAACCCCAGATTTCTCTGTAAAAAGCGAACCGGTTTGTTTAGAGCGAGAACATGAAGCATTGGCCTTATTTAGTGCCGCTCCTCGTATACCAGTGAACTGAAAACAAAGCAGTACTGTCAACAGGCATCACAGTTTTAAAAACGGTTGCTCACATTTTGTTGGGTAGACAATTTCTTTAGAAAACACTCACACTGTGATGCAATAATAAAAGAAAAATGGCCCAGTTATATAAATTTTAAGTGTTTTTAGAAACTACTAAAATTTTAACAGTTTACTTCCCAAGTAAATTCTTCCTCTGTTTAAAAAAAAATTTTTTTTCTCCCTCTGTAGATTTCAGTCCAGAGAAGGATTAGAGGAGTCATTTTTGATCCTGGTTTTGTTCCATGTAGCTTCCTTAAATGGCTGCAAACTACAGCTCATGGCTGTGTAACGGGTACCTACTGTGTGCAGGGAGGGCTCTCTGAGGACAGGGGACCCGCCATCTCTGGCCCCAGGGACCCCCCTCGCACCCGACACCAGCAGGCACCATGCTGTACCCCCACATTTACGTCAGGAGGGAGTTTAAGATTGAGATGTTTTTTTCGTCTCTAAAATGTAAACTTTGTAAAATTTAAAAATATAGTCAAGCAACTAGAAGAAATAGAAGTTTCCCATAATTCTTGCAAGAGAACTGCTTTTGAGTTTTTGGCATGTACATCCTCTCTTTTTTTTTTTGATTTCCTTTTGAAATCAACATGCTCAGTTAGGTTCCTGTGACTTTGTGTGTACCCACCACATAGCCACAGTCTATTTGCTCGTCTGCATACACACACACGATTGTAACCTTTGTCGGGTCTGCCCTTCCAGGTGACCGTGATGCTTTACAATGAACATTGGGTTTTTTTGTTTAATTTTAAAAGTAGTGCATGCAGAATGATAAAGCCCAAGGACAAAGAAGAAAATGAACCAGGAGCCCCACGGCTCATAGACAGTGGAGCCCAGGCGTGTGCCCCTGTTGCCACCGCAGGCTTGTCTCCTTCTCCTCACCTGCTTTGCTGCCCCTTGCTCGTCACCTTGAGGTGCTTCACGCTGCCAAGGGAGAGGAGACCAGCTGTGTCCCTGGTCAAGTCACTTAACTTCTCTGGACTTGATGTCAGCACATTAGAAGGATTAGATTAGTGGTTGCCAGAGCCTCTTCATCCTCCCAGTCCTGTTTTAATCACCAGCTTCCAGTGGGAGTTAAGCAGGCTTCGATGACGGTTCTGAGAACCTGTGTTGCTACCACAACACGTGTAGGCTTGGATTTTTCCTTTCTCTTACCTAAGTGAGAGCTTGTTCCTGCACACCTTATGAAGGTGTGTGAGGTGTGAATACATAGTGTATGACGCAGAGCCCTCTGGTGAGCAGATTGCTTCTGGCTTCGTTGCCCTGTGGCTGGTTTCTGCCAGGTAGAGCTTTAGGTGTAACTTAACCTCTGGAGACCAGCTTAGTGCTCTCGCCTGGGACCCCTGAAGGGTTCCTGCTAGAGTCTCAGGTCTCTTCAGTGTCTTTACATTTTAGAGTTTTAAGATAAATCACCTGATAAGTACAGGTGTAAAGACATCAGGATTGGGACCATATTGTGTCAGCCCTGAACTTGGGCCACGTGAGTTATCAGTGGAGAAATCATGATGCCCCCTTGGAAGGTGCTGGTGGGAGACCCCAATTTCAGACACACTACAGGGGAGTGACTTTCCCTGAAACTTAGTGTGTTACATTTGAGACTAGTTTGATGACCAACACTTGAGAAGATGTAGTATTCTGAGAGTGGTTTTGTTTTTGGAATGATGTGGCTGGCTGACAAGACCTTATTTTAAAGTTGGGAAGAAATCGTTATTAGCAATTGGTTTCTGTCACAAAGGGTGGCTGGATAGAGCCTTGAGTAAGAAGCCTGCAGTCTCAGTGTTAGTATCAACTCATTGGCACATTAGGGAGATAATTTATCCAATGTCTCAGTTTTTCTTGAGATTAAGGAGAGATCCTATTTTCTGCCTGACTGATAATTTTAAGTTAAATCTGTAAATAGTAAAATATGAAACAGTTTGTGCTAATTCTCGTTTAACCTTAGGTGACACCTTTCTGTTTAAGGTGTTGGAATGGTTTACTGTCTGAACATGAAACAGCTCTGTTAAACTTTTCGTATTGAAGTGGTTTTTGTCTCTTGATTTTCAGTTGTATTGGAGAATCATGTAGTGACAGATGAAGATGAACCAGCTTTGAAACGCCAGCGACTAGAGATCAATTGCCAGGACCCTTCTATAAAGGTGAAAATATTAATATATGTGGTTTTTTATATCTGATGTGGTGCTGCCGTAACATTATCACAATTTGGGGTGAGGAGGGGCTTAAATCAATACAAATTTACTTTCTCACGGTTCTGGAAGCCAGAAGTCTGAAATCAGTATTTCCGCAGGGCTGAGCTCCCTTCAGAGGCTCTGCGGGAGTGTCCCTCCTGCCTCTTCCAGCTCCTGGGGGAGCCTCAGGCATCTGTGGGCTTGTGGCCGCGTCCCTCCAGTCTCTGCCTCCATCTTCATGTGGCCTCCCCCATGCCTGCATGTCTTTTCTGTCTCTTACAAGGGAAGGGCCACCCTCACCTAGGATGACCTCATCTTATGTTGATTACATCTGCCAAGATCCTGTTTCCAAGCAAGGCCTCATTTACAGGTCCTGGGGCTGAGGATGTGGACGTATTGTTTCTCTTGAGTCACTGTTCAACCCCCAACAAGGCGCATACAGCCATAACGTTTCCCCTTGAAGACTCACAGTATTTAACCAGAATTGTGGTCTACTTCCTACACAGACCCGTGGACCTCACATGCTTGGAGGGAACGAACACCATTTCCCCAGTGATGAAGCACTTGTGTGCCTATGGTTTAGGGTACCTAAATTCTGTGGTTTGCTAAATGGGGCCTTGGAAACCACTGGCTCAGTCAGTGGGCGATCGCTGGTTCTTGGGTTTACTTGTTGGATCTGCTGTTGGCAAAGCCACAGAGATGAATACCAGCTCCTGTGAGAAGTTACGACTGCAGTGCAGAGGAAAACCAAAGGAACTTTTAGTTAATTTATAGAATAGTGTGTGTGTTTGTGCAGTGCAGCAAAGTGAATGTGTTATACACATACATGTTTCCACTTTTTTAGATTCTTTTTCCATACCGCTCATTATGGAGTCCTGAGTAAAGTTCCCCGCTCTATACAGCTGTATTCTCTCTTTACCTGGGCCTTTTGTGGAGAAACGTCTGGCTCATCTTGTTAACATGGAGAAGCAGCATGAACTTAACCTTGTGGATGAAGACACATCCAGTTAAATTTCTATTTCAGATTAATGTATAGAGGACCACTGCTTCAGTAACCCTACATTGTATAGTTAAAAATAAAATGTAATTTTATCACAAAAGAGGCTTGTGTGGGGAATAGCGTAGGAGTCAGACGTGGATAAGGTCAAGTGAAAGCAGTCCTGCCGCATCCCTGGCCTGCGAGCAGGGCCTTGGGCCGCAGCTGGAACCTGCCACACATGTCCTGGGAAAAGTGTGCTCACCGGATTGCCAGAGCTCTGCAAAAGGGATAGATTTGGATGATTTTTGGTGAATATCACTTGTATCTAGGAGACTTATTTAAAAGTGCTATTCTCTGCCTTTCTTTGTTTTATTGATTTGTGAAGTTGTGTTACTGGTATATAATAACTGATGTTCATCCAAACTCCAGGCAGAATAATTTCTAATTCAGAATTAAGATGATGCAGTTTTACTGTTTAGAGAATTTGGGAACCTCATGGTTGATGTCTTCAAATTATAAAAAATAATGGGGTCATTAGTGATTTGACCTTGGGACTTCGGCTACCAGTGAGTTGTTGTCACGATGCTTACGTCAGAGGAGCCTCGTACGCTGCCTCTCTGCTGAGCTGAGCCATCACGGGCTGGCTCCCGCCTGGCAGCCTCCTTCCCATGTCAGCTGTGAGGCCAGCAGGGGCACAGCGCACGTCCCTCTGTGTCCCTGTTGACCTACGGCAGGAGTGGCCGCTGAGGGGAGGGGGCAGCTTCCTATCGGGTGTTTGAGCCGGTTCTTGGTCCCAGGCAGGACTTGGGTGACGGCGGTGGAAGGTGCGGCAGCTCTTCCAATGGCCGCTAGGTGGCAGGTGTGCCGCTCTCACGCGCGGGAGCCTCGGCACCATGCCTCACCTTGGGGCGGTGGGTGTCCTGGGAGCAGGCAGGTTTCTGGGCTCTTTTGATTTTGGGTGTAATCTGTTTTCATAGAAGCATTTGACTAGTTTTATGTGTAGGTTTACTGATGAATAGACTCACGTCGTAAAGCCCACTTAGGTTCTGTTTTCTGTGGGCTTCAGTGTAGCTGAGAGTCGCAGCTGCTCAGAGCAGAGCCAGTCACACTGTGAGTGGGCAGGGTCCAGCTTGTTTCTGGAGACGCTGCTGCTCACAACTAGAGCTGGAGTGCCGGATTGTCCTGTGGGGACAGACTCAGCCGAGTGTGGGAGAGAGCTGCTTGGTGTTCTTGGAACTGTCTGCTTGGACTTCCAGAGGCCCTTCCTGAAGCTCTTCTGTTTTTCTCTTGCAGTCATTCCTGTATTCCATTAACCAGACAATCTGCTTGCGATTGGATAGCATTGAAGCCAAGCTGCAGGCTCTGGAGGCCACGTGTAAATCCCTGGAAGAGAAGCTGGACCTGGTCACCAACAAGCAGCACAGCCCCATCCAGGTGCCCATGGTGGCCGGCTCGCCCCTCGGCGCCACCCAGACCTGCAACAAAGTGCGATGGTGAGAGCCCCCTCCCCAGGCTGTGCCCTCGGCACTCAGGGTGGGACCCGAGTCAGACCCGGGCGATACGCGGGCCTTTTCCAGGCAGCTGGGTCATCCTCACAGCTTCTTCGTGACATAAGCTGGTGCATCTCTGCTTTGGAACCGTCCCACCAGAGCTTTGAAGCTGTACATTTGTTTCTTCTCTTTTTCTGTTCCATCTGGCTAGTCTTGGGAGATTTTTTTTCTTCAGAGGTAGCTTTTTATAAATTTCACTTGAGAGTATCAGACTTTCCACTCAAGCCTGTAGCTTTTATTGTGCCTCTTAGTTTTCTTCTCTATTTAGAGCCTAACTGTAGTGGAATGTGCAGTAGTTCAGGTTCTGTTTGAATCAAAGATTCTGGAGCGTGTGGGCCAATGTGGGGGTGTCCTTGCCTTTGACCGGTGTGCCTGTGCTTGGTCTCGGGCACCCCCAGGTTCTGCAGAGATGAGTGGAAGCCCAGGCCGGGGTGGCTGCATCCGTCAGTCCTGCTGGCAGTTCTGTCCTTTCCCATGATGGGCTGCGGAGAAGTCTTGTGGTGGTGGTGGTGACACCTGTCTGCTTGATGAGAGCTGGGGCCTTCACCATTGGTCTCTGGGCCAAGTGCTGCCTCCCGCTGAGTGCGGAGGCAGGGTGGGGGGCGGTGGTCAGGAGTGAGGGCCCGGCCAGGCTACTGCCTGGTCTGCAGGTCCCTCATCTGCCCCTCGGGGAAGGGGCAGTGCTTTTGGGGGCATGTGGGGTTGGGGAGGGCGTGCATGGACGGGCCGGCATCCAGAGGCTGCCTGTCAGTTTCCCTGGGATGGCTGTGGACGACACCTGCAGTGTGGGCCATTGTAACTCTCAGAAGTGTCACGGTGTGCTGGGGACACTGCATGGCCCCGACACCTGCTCTCCAGCCAGGGTTGGGGGGGCCCCAGGGGTCTCCGTCCCCAGAGGAAGGTCAGGTGATCTGTGGTGTTTCACCCAGTGTTTATACCGCGTCCTGATGGTCAGCCGTGTCTTTTCTCCCTGTGACACTTGGTGGAGTGTGTTTTCTCTGCAGTAAGACTCAGACTTGCCAGGAACAGTGCCGTTTTTAAAGAAAAACTTTTTGTAATGACCCCTTACCCTAAGATGTAATGTCTAGAAAATATAACTCATAATTTAAAAAACTGAAGGATGGTAGTGTATAGCGTATAATAATGTAACACATGTAACAATACGTAAAAGGCTGGGAGCTATGTCAGGAGGCCATGGATAGGCCCACGTCAGAGCTGACGACCGGGAGGCTGTCGCCCTGACTCTGGGATGCCAGTGGTGGTGGAATATTACAGGAGTGGTTCCTGTTAAAGTGACAAGTAAAGCAATGTACAATTCTTCCTAGACTCAAACAATAGTAAAATTTCTGGAAAATTCACACTATGTTAAAATTATCCCGAAATATTTTGTGCGTGAGTGTAGAACACAGTAAGAGTCTGGGCTCAGAGTTAGAAGCCGGATTCTCACTCTGAATGGGACGTTTGCAGTGGGTGTGGGGAGAGAGGTGGTGTTAGGGAGGCTTCTCGTGCCTCACAGACTGTCAGCCCCTCGGTCTCTGCCCCTAGACCTGGTGGTTCTCTCAGGCATGTCCCGGGCCCCCCTCACAGACGGCTGCTCTGAGAGCTATGACGAGAGTGAAGGAAGGCAGGCTTCCCACCCTCAGTGAAGACAGCCTGGTGGCTTGTCGCTTTGTCACTGTGTGGGGAAAGGTTGTCCCTGGAGGCAGGGACATGATGTTCCGGCTCCCCGTCTGTGCTCTGTGTGGGCCCATGGGGAGGGGGACGGGGATGAGTCTGCAGGGTTGCAGGTGCCACTGCAGCTGTGCATGGACCCCAAGGCCCCTGGTTTCCCCCCCAACTTGCCATGGGCGACACGGGGGTGGCAGGGCGTGTCGTACAGTTGTGCTGAGTTGTGCGTGTCCACACTGCCCATCCTGGAAAGGAGGACTGCCCGCCCTGGCTCCTCCCACATGCCCGCCTGACTCGGGGGAGGCATTTCCAGGCTGCAGGGAGCCCCTTGTCTCCCCAGCATTCCAGGAGATCCGCTAGCAGCCTCCCTGGTCAGAACCTCCCGTGCTTCACTCTGCGGGGAGGAGCTTTGATCGTGCAGAGGCCTGTGAGCTGTTCTCTGTGTGCATTCACAAATAACATGAGAGTAACGTTTCCTCATGTGGACTCAGAAGTGTAATTTAGTTCACACAACTCAGCTTTTCTAGTTTTAAAGACTCATATTGTCATATTATTGAGTATACTTATTGGCAGCAGGTTAATTAATATTAATAAAACCATTACTTATACCTATTAATGTGAGGTTGACAGAAGGAAAGGTCATTTCTCTGTTTTCTTAGGTATCGTTTAAAATAGGTTGCATATGAATGATTTTTTAAAGAAGATATTAAATCTGGCATTTCCCTCCATGTAAGTTCTAAAAAGGAAAGGAAAAAAAAAACTGCCAGTAGTTGAAAGCTGTTAACAAGAAAATTTGGGGAAAAGTAAAGGACAAGAGTTTAATCCTAGTACATTGATGAAAAAGGATATATTTAAATTAGAAAGTGACTAATTTATAAACACACGAGCAAATGAGAAACGTATGTCTTAAGTGTGGGTAGTGGAGCGCAGAGAAGGAAGTCTCCAAAAACAATTAAAAATTGTTTAATGTTCTGAGTAATGAAGTACTTCTCCAAGTACTCTGGGCCTCAGATATTTAAAAGTTAGAAGTATGTAAATCCTGGATTATTTTATATCCGGATTGTGTATTTTAAAAAATAACTGAAGTTTCCTTAGGCCTTTTGGAGTGGTTGAGAGAGTGGTTGGGCAGTTCACCATCTTCCAGGACAAGTGAGGACAACCCTGAGGAGTTGGGAGCAGGACTCTGGGTGGTGGGTGAGAAGTCGTCCACTGCAGTTGCACCGGCCTGTCCTCCTCGAGAGGCACATAGGGCCCAGAGCAGCCCCAAGCCCACTCGCCATTTCTAATGAAAATGGGCCCGGACTTGACTTTGGTATCAGCTCTGAGAAGTGTTTTTTTATTCTCTTGGGTTCCGGAGCATAGAAGCCAGTGGACTACTGCCAACTCAGTTGGCATTTTTAGATTCAGATTTTTCAGGTTCTATACCTGAATGAGATTAAGTAAATGAGATTCTTTAAATAAATTCAAGAAAAAAGACGACAAAGAAAGAAAACCTTTTTCTTTGATGCTCAAGCTTAATTGTAAGCAACATGCCTGGGAGTTACCTGGATGGTGTGTCATCCAGCAGTGCTGTTCTGCTTGGGAGAAGGAAAGTGGACTTGAATTCTTAGGTGGGTGCTTTTTCTCCTTTCTTGCGGGTGTACCACACATTGGGATTTTACTCATCGTGATTCCAGGCGTAGCAGTGTGCGACTTTAACATTGAAGCCATGTTGCGCTGGCATCGGAAGTGGCGGACCCGAGGCTTCCTGTGCTGAGCTGCCGACCCAGTACGCGACAACTTGTCTGTCCTTCACGCGCTGCCGTGAGCATTTCAAGATGGGCCTCCGGTGTGCTGCGAGACCAGGAGGGGTCAAGTGTGTGTTCAGGGACGTTTATGTGGACTAGTGTAAGAGACCCTTTCTGCGCTTGTTTGAAGCCAAACTTTGGGCTTCCCCTGTGGCTCAGATGGTAAAGAATTTGCCAGCAATGCAGAAGACCCATATTTGATCCCTGGGTTGGGAAGGTCCCCTGGAGAAGGGAATGGCTACCCACTCCAGTATTCTTGCCTGGAGAATTCCATGGACAGAGGAGCCTGGTGGACTGTGTAGTCCATGAGGGTTGCAAAGAGTCGGGCACAACTGAGTGACTTTGACTTGAGGCCAGGTACAGCCACTTGAAGGATGTGCAGTAGTTAGAACTGAGCTGAGCCTGGGGTGCAGGGCTGCTGAGGGTGCTGTCCTGGTGGGTGCCCACTGAGGGGCCAGTGTGAGTGCCCCTGTGCAGTGCAGGGCCCAGGGAGCGATCCCTGGTGCCCAGCGAGCTCCTGTGGAGCCAGACCTCAAGAGTGGCTCAAAGCCAGCTGGTTTGCGCTGGTTTGTTTTTTTGAACTGAACATACTGATTAACTAGAAAAATACTTGTGTTTCCTTTAAAAGCAACCAACATTTATTCTTTATTTTTTTAATGTATAAATAGTTTATTTATGTTTTTTGAGATGTAATGGACATATACCAGGTTTTTATTTTTAAAAACTTAAGCATTTCTTATAAAGCTTTAATGTGTTCCTATGATTTTTAAACAATTGTAATGAATCAGAGGTTTCTTTGCATACTCAAAACTAAAATAGAAGTGTTTTCTTTGTTTTTTTGTTTTTTTTGCCACACTGCGTGGGTTGCAGGATCTTAGTTCCCAATCAGGGATTGAACTGGATGAGTGATTATTTTGAATTGCAAAAGGATCAGTGTCAGCAAAGTATAATGTAGATGCGAGGGAGGCAAACACTGTTCCAAATATTTTTCAATATTCTGCTGTAACTCCCCCCATCACAGATGACAAAGTTGGGCATCACTGTGTGAGCAGAAATAATGCCTGACTTGACCGCCTTACCCGGGTGCTGACCACGATAATCAATCACCAATCTATAATAGGAAGAGAGGAAATCTTATCTGAACGAAACTGAGGACTGTAGCCCCGAAGACAGCCTCTCAGATTACTCTGAGGAACTGCTGTGAAGAAGAAAAGCACAGTTTTAAATCTTATCAGAGTAGAGAGCATCAGACAAGTCAGGAGTTTGCTCCTTCAAGGCTTCAGAGCAGCAGACCAGCACGCACACACGCTCTGGCACTTGGGGGAGGAGGGAAGGGAGGCTTATCGTGGAAGGAGACCCAGCACTGGTGTCTGAGGAGGGAGACCTCTCGTCTTCAACACAGGTGTTCTCTACTGGCGGTCAGGATGCCCTTTTATAAAGAATTAGAGCAGGCTGCTGCTGCTGCTAAGTCGCTTCAGTCATGTCCGACTCTGTACAACCCCATAGACGGCAGCCCGCTAGGCTCCTCTGTCCCTGGGACTCTCCAGGCAAAAATACTGGAGAATTTCCTTCTCCAATTAAAGCAGGCAGTGGGCCACAAACAGGCTGTTTTGTTAGTCACGGTGACTCAGGTATAAGCCAGAATGACTCCCACACCTGAGTGCGTGAGCGTTGCTTTCCCAGGCTGAGGGTGGCAGGTCCCGGTGAACCTTGGAGCCGAGTGTGGTTTCAGTCCTGAAGGTAGGGGGTGGGGTTTGCGGCAGACACAGCAGCCTGGCCCCCCCTGCCCTGTCTGGTGAGGACTGTTTGGAGGACTCGGCCTTTGGGCACTGAAGTTCCCTAGCTCGTCTGTGAGAGGTTAGAAGCTTCTGCCCAAAGACGGTAGTGTCCTCAGCCTGGGTGGAGGCATAGTTGTGGACACTCGAGGACAGTCTCCTGTCCTGGGACTCAGCCCCGCCCTAGAGCATCCGGTGCCCATGGTACATCACTGTAGGTAGCGGCTGGGCTTCTCTTCCGGGTATTTGCTTGGAGAACGTGTGATCAGGGCCTGCCTACTTTCTCCTTGCTCCCTGGAAACTGGAAATAACTATGTGACTGTGCTGCTCACATAGACCTGATCTTCCCAGGGACCCCATTCTGTAACAGAGCCTAAGGAACGCTGGTGGGTTTAACTCCTGCCCCCTGACCCCAGCCATGCCCATGGCCGCTTGTCCACTGATGGTGGCCACAGTGTCCATTCAGAGTGGTCACTTGGTGGGACTGATGAGTTGTTTTAGGACAGCAGCTCAGGACCTTCTGACCTGCTCCCAAAGCAGTTTCCTGACACCGAGGAGAAGTTGGGGGCCACTTTGTAAGTGTAATTGGAAAATGCTTGCCAGTACACCTCTGAAAGCTGAAGACATTTGGTTTCAAATTCATCAAAACAAAGCGATTAAAATCCCTGGTACTGAAAGGTGAGTGGTAGCAGTCATTGAAATAGGATTATTTCTCTTCTCCACCAGCAAGTGGCAAAGGACATGAGAGATTTTCGGTTTTGAATCCAGGCTCCATTGCCTGTAAGTGGTGAAACCTCAGGCAGGTTCTCCCCTTTCTATACATCAATTACCTCAACAGTAAAAGGGGAATAAAAATCATAAGGGAGGGTTGCTGTGAGGGGTAACCCAGGAGGTGAGAAATCACTAGTATTAATGCTCATCATTTGGCAAGTGTCCAGTGTCAACCAGCATCGCGCTTGCTGAGGCACCAGCTCAGGACGCAGGTTGCCGTGAGTGAGGACGGTGTCCTGGCCTGTGCCACAGGTTTTGTGTCTCTGGACGCCTGCTCTGTTCTTTTCACTGTGCAGACCAACCGTGTGAGCCCGGGAACACCACTGGGATCTGAGGCTGCTCCTCGACCACACAGGACTGCCGGTGTCCTGGGCGTCCCGCTGGGCGGCTGGAAACGTCACCGAACAGAGCATACGCGCAGCACAGAGGCTGTGGCGGAGGCCCGGACGGCCGCAGCAGGGCCAGGGCTGTTGTGCTTGGTGGTGTTTGAAACCTGCGCACCCATCAGAATCGCCCAGAGAAGTTGTTAAAAAACAGGAATCTGAGGTTCAGGGAGTTGTGGGGTACAGATCCGGCTCCACAGACTTTGGTCAAGAAGGTTGGCTCTGCTGCTCAAGGACTTGGAATCAAACCTGACCTTACCACTGAGTAACCGTGTGACCTTGGACTGGATGTTGGCCTCTCAGTGCAGGGAAGGTATTGCAGTGCCCGCTGCCCGTCGAGGGTGAGGGTGAGGCCACTCCTGCCCATGGGGAGCAGCCCTTGTCCTGAAGGGCAGTGGGGGTCTGGCGCTCACAGTCACTCTCCGGCAGGGTGGCGGCCCTTGGTCACATGCTGTGGGATGACCTTTACTTCTGAATGAGAGTATACTTAGGCAAGAGTACTCAACTAGTAACTAGTGTAATCTTAAAACTGGACGAGAATGTCCAACTTGCAGATTAACCTAATCTTAGAATTAAAACAATCAGGGTGGTCTCTGGGTCTAGCCGTTTCCCTTTTGGTTAAGTTTTCATTTAATAGAAACTTTAAAAGCAGACATACAGTTCTAGGTTAAGATGTAGTTATGGTTTAAGACTGTGAGGGAATGAATTGAGCACGTAAAGATTTAAAACCAGAATAACCCAGGGATAGATAAATTGATCAATGAAACTGGCTTGAGAGGCCAGAGTTAGACCAACACAAATATGCCAGCTAGATTTTTACAAAGCTGCACAAGCAGTTTGACGGAGGAAGGACAGCTTTTTGAATAAATGGTATTGGCACAGTTGGCGTCCACAGGAAAGATGACAGAAATGAACCTTGGTGGAAACCTCACCTTGAACAAAAATTAATTCAGAGTGGATTACAGCTTTCAAGGTAAAATGTAAAGCTCCAACACTTTGGGATAAAGACACAGGAAAAAACCCCCAATTAGGAGAAGCTACTTGTAAACCACACTCTCAAAACTCAACAGTGAAAAACCAGCCAATCCAGTTGGACAGTCGGGCAAAAAGCAGAAACCGGCATCTCACCAGAGCGGAGGTGCGGATGGTGAGCAAGCACATGGAGAGGCTCTGAGCAGCATCAGCCAGCAGGAGAACGTGGCGAGGAGACTGCAGAGCCCCCAGGGACCCTCCCGACGCCAGCGAGCGCAGCACCTCCGGCCGCCCACCCCCACTGCGGCGTGTGGACGGGGCCACCACTCTGCTGCAGGGAGGCGGCGCTGCGTTGTTCCAGCAAGCTAACCTGTCCTCACCACGTGGCCCAGCAAGCACATCCTTGGGCACTTAGCCCAGAGAAGTGGAAACTCGTGTTCACACAGAACCTCCACACAAGTGTCCATGGCAACTTCATGTGTAATCACCAAAGCCTGCAGCCACCCTGAGAGCCCCTGTCTGGGTGAGAGGTTAAACAAGCGTGTGTGCCCCAGGCACACACTCGGGCCCAGGCTTATTCGTAACACGGCGTTGGCTGACAGCCTTGGGGGTGGCCAGGCACATGTGCAGTCAGTCTGTAGAGCAGGAGGATGGGGAGGAGGTTCATCTCCAGCCGGGACTCCGTGGGCAGGAGCTGTTTGGCGTCCCCAAGACCAGGGAAAATCTAAATTTCCTTTAGAGGTCTCTCCTGATTAGGGCAGGCCCACCCAGGATGATCTGTTCCTTGATTAATCTAATGCCAACAAGCTGGGCCTTTTAATCACCTCTGCAGCCCCCCTTCCCAGTAGCCCCCCAGGTTGTGCCTGGCTTGGTCCCTGGGGCTGTGACTCCGCCTCGGCAGGACGCTCACATGCCGTGACACTCGCTCCTCAGGATAACTGCTGCCTCCTTCTTAGTGTCATGTGGATGTTGCATAGTTTCTGAAAACCGAAGTATTATTTTGTACAGTTTGAGGTTGACATAACTCCATTAGCGGAAAGGGTATATTGTCTGGCATGTTAATACTGATGTTTAAGAACAGACTGATTCATTGCTTTCTTAAGTGTTTCCATTATAATCCAAGTACAGTCATCCTTAAAAAAAATCCCGTGAATAAGCTTTAGACAGTCAAATTTTATGTTGCCCCTTTTGCTTTTTTGGACTTTGATTCCCATTTCATTTTCTTCACAAAATTTTATCCTGTGAATCAGGTTATTACACGCCTTAGTAACAGAAATACAGATAGAACTTGAAGCTGAAAAATGTATTTCTTGTAACCATAAGGGCTGAAGAGGGTTTTTTTTTTGTTTTTTTTTTTTAATCTCTTCTAGATTGAGAACTCTTTATAGCTATTAGTATGCAGTTGAGGAAAACTGTGCAAATTACTACTAGTTTACAACTAATTCTTAACAATGCAGTATTGTGAATGTACCTCCCCACCCCCCTAGATGGATGGGGCTTTAGTGTGCGTTAATTCCTGAATCTCTGGCCAGTGTGAGTAATCTGTCTCTTAAACTGAAGCAGGGCTCAGCACCGCTTCTGTTTCTGTCTTCAGGTTTTACATTTCTAAGTTCAGAGAAGCTTTGTTTGTGTAGATCAGGGTGTGGGAGGTGAAGGACTCCTCCTCGCCTCCCATGCGTGCCAGCAGCCTCAACAGTCCGTCACCATTGGTTATGTCCAACTGTCTGGGCGCTGAAACGGGCAGTCGTGGTTTCACGCGCGCTTCGTGGAAGGCAGTGAGGAGTGACCCCGCAGGGCGCTTACGATCTCACGTCTGGTGGACAGGGCTCCTTGGTGTGGTTGAGGGGAGGCTTTGTGCAAGGGAACAACCATGGCCAGAGGTTCTGTCCCAGGGGTCATCTTTAGGACGTCGTACCTTCTGGAAGGAGGGCCTCGGGGAGTTAGTCGCTGAGGGCCCTGCACACCTAAGGTGCCCCCTGGGCTGCCTTTGCTCCAGCTTGAAGTGGCTGTCTCCGACCAGCGTTTCCTCCACCTTGAGGTCCTGTAGGAAGCAGAGGTCCATTTAGTCAGCGGCTCTACCAGTCATCAGTGTGAACCCGTTTTAACCTGTTGTTTCTGGCTCACGTGTCAGCCTGTGAAAGGGCTCACACACCATGGGGGTGAGGGGATGGATGTCTCTGTGTGGAGACCTGGGAGATGCCAGCCTTCCGGGAACACACTTGGGAAAATACCATCTCCTGTTTTGACACATGAGTCGCTGAGGCTGTCACATAGGCGCCTGTACATGTCATCTCGGTACCTGGACACCTGTCATACTGCCCTGTGGGTGGGTTGTCAGGGCCTGGGGGGTTACCTCCGGTGTCACTGACAGCTGAGTAGAATAACTAAGAAGACGATAAAGGCTGTGAGTGGAATGCAGTGACTGTCTTTATGTTAGGAGAATGCCCCATGGTCCTGTGAGTCACTGTGCCAAATGGCAGGAAATGGTACCATTTGTGCCTCTGATTTTGGGGGTGTTGACAGTGTGTGGCTGAGATGGAGGGTGGGGTTCTCATGGGTGCTTTTGAGTATGTGAGTGCTCCGCCTGTAAAAACAGGGTCCTCCCAGCACTGATTTTTGGGGAGTGAGGTCCAAGGATGACTTCTTCCTGGGTGATATAGCTTGTGCATCCCAACCACCTGTTCTTCCTGCACAAGGCGTGGCTGGAAGCGCCGAGGATTGGAGGTCTCAGGAGCAAGAAGTCTCGACGACTGTGCCTGCCATGTGTTAAAACACACGTCTCCCCGGAGGAACTGCCCCTGTCAGGGCACAGTTCTTGGAGCGTCATTTCCATCACAGCACAGTCTCCGGCCCTGGGCTGTGGGTCCTGCACTGGCCTTGCAGAACCCAGCGGTCAGCGCTGTGCTGTCACCCATGGGCCCTGCTGCAGAGGCTCGCCCCTTTGCACACGGCAGTCTCGCCTGGCATGGGGCCGAGAGCCTAGGTTTCAGAAGGGAGTTCCCTGGGGTGGGTTTCCATGCAGACCTGCTGCTTCAGGGTACTGACTGTGCAGTGACCGCTGCGGCACCCATCTCTTCTTCGTAAAGATGTGAACATTCTTTACGGTACCAGCAAGGAGCAGGGTTAGACTCCGTTAAGAAGCTCCCCACCGCCCCAGTTGTCCCTCTGCCCGTGCTGCTCGTGCACGTCGGGGGGCCCTGCTTGCCCTCCCCCGCTCGGAGCAGGGCAGGGGCGTTGACTGTTGATGACTCTGCTCTCACCATGAACGCTGTCGTGTTAAGGTCTTCTTTTCTCTGTGATTCTTTTGTTCCCTAGCGTCGTCCCCCAGACTACAGTAATTCTCAACAGTGATCGGCAGAACGCCGTTGTAGCCAAGATGGAAGACCCCCTGAGCGGCAGGGCACCGGAGCCCCTGGAAAATGTCATTAGCAAGTCAGTAGCACGACCCCCACCTCTCACCACCACTGCCGGGCCCCGGGGACGGGGCAGCGTCTGGGGCGCCTGTGTCGTCGGGCCCTGTGTGCTCACTGTGGTCCGCGCGCCCTGTCCTCTCACCTCACTCCCATCTGTCTGTCTGTCTGTCCGAGCATGTCGGGTTGGCGGACGCCCCGTCTCATTGGCCAAGTGGTGCAGGCATTTAGAGGTGGTGCCTTCTCCGGTCCTTTCTCTCTGGAGATACTTCAGCTGTAACCTGAAGCCAAGGCGAGGGTGCGCAGCGGGCATCTCTGCCCCTCATGTGTGGGGCCCCCCCTCCCCGTGGCATTGGCCCCGCCACGCTGCTTTCCAGTGAGTCTCGCAGACCCTCCTGCAGCGGTCCTCCTTCTTCCTTGTCGTGGCCGAGGCCCCCAGGAGCCTGGCCGAGGGAGGTGGGTAAAGACACGGGGCCAAGGCCACGGAGCAGATGGCCTGTGAGATCGGGCCTGGCGAGGGTGGCAGTCACGGCAGGTCCGGAGCATTTAGTGAGGTCCAGCCCCGGGATGGAACTGCCCCCCGGGATGGAGCCCCCTCAAGCAGGGACATCTCACTGCTTCCCCTCTTTGGGTGCAGCAGTCTCTTGAAGGAAGTCGAAGGGTCACGTGTCTCCAGATAAATTTTTTTTTTTTTTTGAGCACGTTTTGGAGCTGTGGTGGTCTGGTTTCCTGGCGGTGTCTCACTGCTCCGCCTCAGGGTCCCTTGTGGTGGTGAGAGGGTCCCCCAGGAGGCTCTTGACTGGCTTTTTTAGCCTGCTCAAGCGGCTTCTGTTAGCGGGGGACAGTTGGGAGTGAGAGCTGCGTCCTCCTGGGCCGTCTTGTTCGGAATGTCCCGGGACGGAGCAGGTCGGGGCTGTCATCTGAGTCTGCAGACGCTTTCCCAGAAGTCGCTGTGACTCCGACGGCAGTGCTGTGCAGGGTCACCTCCGTGACAGGAGGCCGTGTGTCCGGCCTCGAGTCACAGCCTGTTGTGATTTCACTTCCTTTAAACGTTTCAAGTTTCCTTTGGTTTCTTGGAGCCGCAGACTGCTTCCTGCTGTTAACGTGAGCAGAAAGAGCTGCGGGAAGGCTGGTGGCGCAGTGTGCGTGCTGGGGTACGTCGCTCTGAGACGTGAGGGGGAGCGTGCGTGCAGAACTGTCTCCGCGTGCTGCCGTGCTGCTCTCACCACGCTGCTGGTGTCTCTGTTTCCGCGCAGCGCGGTGCCCGGGCGTCGGCAGAACACCATCGTGGTGAAGGTGCCAGGCCAGGAGGACAGCCACAACGAGGACGGGGAGAGCGGGTCCGAGGCCAGCGACTCCGTCTCTAACTGCGGGCAGTCGGGAAGCCAGAACATTGGCAACAACGTCACCCTCATCACCCTGAACTCAGAAGGTGCGTCCTCTCCGCACGTGAGGTAACGGGTGTTCAGTGGCCCTTGAACAGCACGGGCCGGAGCCGCAGGGCCCGCGACACATGGACTGTTCACTGGCGACCACGGAAGGGGATGACTAGCAGTGATGTGTGAGTTTCTGGCCACATGGAGAGTGAAATCCCCACAGGGCTCAGGTTTTTTTCCCCCATTGTTTAGAAAAGTAATATATATTTATTGCTTTTGAAAGATGATAAAATATAAAAATGATGAAGGAAGTGAGAATAACTGGAAACATTTCTGGTCCAGAGAACTCTACAAATCAACATTCCAGAGAGTTCTACAAATCACATGCTGTATTTACCATCCTATAACTTGCTTCTCCCCACTGCATGGTAGAAATCTCTCCATGTTAATACTGATTTACATAATCGTTTTCAGTTAGTTTCACTCGCTGAATCTGGTTCTAGTGATGGGCAGTTGTGACTTGATAGCTGGCGGTCGGCTCACTTGTCTGACCACAGCTTTGTCCTGTGTCTCTGATGACGGTTGGGGTTCCATTCAGAGGGACCGCGTGTCCAGGTCGAGGCCATGCTGGGGGCTGTGCCGCCCCTGCCCAATGTGATGTACGGGGACCGTCCTCTCTCCTGTGGGGTCTGGGGTCCACTCTCACCTGGCCCTGGGTCTGGGAGGTGGCCTGGCTTGTGCTCCAGAGAGTTCCTGCCGCCTGGCAGCTCTTCCTTGCTCTCAAAGGTTGAGTCAGTGTTTCCCAAACGGGCCTTAGGACAGCGCCTGGAAAGAGAGATGCGATTACTCGGGCAGACATAGCGTCGTGCCACTGAGTTCTCAAGCTTGTAGTTTGTTACCCAGAGAGCGCTGGTGGGGTATTTCTGCTTCTCTGTCCAAGTTGTTGATTTTTTCCTAGAAGTGTAGATTTTTCTACGGACAAAGATTGTCCCATTTAAAAAAAAAAAAAAGATTGTCCCATTTGAAAGACTTGTTACCACATTAAAACGCTGAAAACAAAGTTCTTTTTAAAACATTCACCTCTAACAGAAGTTGCAGGGTTGAGATGTCAGAGTGGGCACAGGAAAAAGGTTTCCGTTCCATCACAGCGAGCATCTTAAAGCAGGAGTGCCGGCAGGCTTTCGTCCGTTCACAGAGCGCACAGCACCACTGTCTGAACCCAGGGTGTTTTCCCCAGAGAGACCCCAGAGCGGGGCCCCGTGCCCTGTCCTCCGGTCCCGCCGCCTCTGCCCAGCTTCTTGTCTCGGGTTGCTGGTCGTGCAGGTTTTCACTTGAGGGAAGCAGTGGCGCCCTCCTGTCACGTGCACCAGTGCTTCATTCTTCTTCCTGGCGGGTGACGGCCCATCATGGAGACACGTGCTGTTTGTCCATCACCCATCGATGGACACTGGGGCCATGCCCACTTTCTGAATGTCGTGAGCAGTGCTGCTCTGCACATCTGTGTGCAGGGTTTTGTGTGTGTTTTCATTTTTCTGGGGCTGATACCTGGGAGTGGAATTGCTGGATCGGGGGCGCTAGTCTCTGACTCATTAGATGTGAGGAAGAGAGGTGCTCCTGACTTCATCCTGGTGGAAAGTGAATGAAAATTATACTTGGAACAGCTGCAGAGAAAGTTCTTCTTCATCCATGTGAGTTTTGGGTAAATACCTCCCTAGATCTGGTTACTTACTATATACCTGATTTGTTTGGTTTAAATGGCATCAGCTCCAAACATGACATTTGGGAGAGTCTGGGATTATCATAAAAATAGAAGATGTTGTCTTTTATTTCTTTTTTTTTTTGTCTTTTACTTCTTAATGTGGTGCGATTAATGTGAAATATATTTCAGTGGGGGAAGCTGCAGACTGAGTCAGATGTGAATGTACATAAAGGAATCACAGTTTGAGCTTCTTAGTATTAACATCCATAGGGAAAAAGTACAGGTTTTCTGGGGGTCTGCGTAGGAGGTTACCAGTGTCCTCCGGAAGGTCCCGCGCAGTTCCAGCATCCTGAGTGTCGGATTGAGTGTCCTCGGTTGGCCTGGGGTTTGTGAAGACGGAGCAGAGACGGCGCGTGCGCCTAAGTGGCTGCTGTGCACGAGGACACGGGGAGAGGAGCTAAGACGAGGACGAGTCCCGTGGAGTTGCTGCGGGCTGCCTGGTCAACATCCCGAGCGATTCAGATGCTCTGAGCGGGGGATTAGCTGTTTCCCTGCCACATCCTCCCTGGACTGACCCACCAGGCCTGGGGAGCACCTATCGGAGAAGCAGCATTAGCCCGTAGGTGCTGAGGGGCCGGAGTACTCTTCTTTCTGATAAGAGCCCAGGCTGCACTGGATACGTGCTCTAATCTTCTTACCAGAGTACTTCTGTGCCTCACTGCAGAGAACCACAGATTTTCAGAATGATTATTTCCTAGAAATCCCACGTGGTCTGCATGGGTTGGCATGCTGTGCTGTTCCCTGATAGATCTGGAGGTGTCAGGGGTTTACCGTGTCTTAATTAGGCACTTCTGGCTGCTGCAGCATCGGCTGCATTTGGATCAGAGGGAAGTGCTAGATGGGAGAGGGGTGGTGAGCAGCAGGCTTACTCCTTAGCTCCTGCCTTCCACCCTGCCCCTGGCAGGGAGAGGTCATTGTTCACCCCTGTCTTTGGTTAAGTACTGACAGTGTGTGGGGTGTAATGATTTAGGTCTCTTAGTTCAGAGACTAAGCTGGTGAGCTGAGTTAGGGAAACAGACTAGCCAGCACGTACTGAAAATGGGATCTCTTCATTAATGAAGGGATTTCACTAGATTCTTAATGGCGAGTTTTAATTCTTACTATTTGTGCATGTGATAATTCTTAAGAGAGCTGGACCAATCCTGAATATAAGATATTTGGAACTCGCTTTCAGTAGGGAAGTACCTTGATGAAAACTGAATTATTGTCAGAAATCAGCCTGTGCATGTCGCAAAGCCCCAAGTCAGTGAAATGATTTTATGCACCTTCCTGGGGTGTGGTGGGGCAGGGGTGTGGCAGGGAAATGAAGCCTGGGAGGAGCAGGTGGTTTGGGAGCTTTGAGGAAAGGTGTAATACTTCACTCAGAAGGACTCGGGTTGGCACAGGATACGAAGGGTAGTGTGTGGTTGTGCTGGAAGGCAGCCCACGAAGCAGGTTTTGGAAACCTCTCTGAGCCCCTTCCCAGGCCCCTTGGTGCCCCCACAGCCCTACATGTCACATGCAGAGAAATTCACAAGCAGCTGGGGCAGCCTGTCTGAAAGCCTGGCAGAAGTGCAGCCCAGCACCCACTTATGACACACGGCATCCCCTGAGGCTGGCCTGGAGAGGCTAGAGGCCTGCCTTGAGGGCCTGACCTCCTGTGACCTTCTCTAGGTCACGCATGGGCACCCATGCACCCCAAAGCCTGTGGTGAATGGTGAAGGTTGCCCCCTCTCAGCTTGTTTACCATCCTTTAACTGGAGACTGAAGTGCATCCCCGGTCCCCTCTTGTGGCTGCAGAGATTTGAGCTGGTCATCAGTGAGGGTTGAGGGGGACCAGAGCCCAGGGTGTCTGGGGGAACTTTCCATCAACCACAGCCGCCTGCACAGGACTTAGAGGCTTCTGGGACCCCATGGGTGGGCCTCTGGTATCTTTGGAGAGAGTTCGGGCAACAGGCTAGGTTTGGTTGGGAGATGGCATCTGGAGTGGCTGGTGACCTCCCAGCCTTCATGAGATGTGGGCAGGGCGTGCAGGTCACTGTCCATGGATTTGAGGGTTGCCCTTTGCTTTGGAGGCGGGATGATGCCTCATGGGGCATTTTCTCAGAGTCCCTGAGTTGCAGTAATGCGTGTGAAGTCCTGGCTTGCAGGGGACGCAGGTTAGATACCATTCTGTCCACCCCACATGAACAGCTTCGCACTTGAAGAGGGATGCAGGGGTGCGCACGCCTCGGTCCAGGGACAGCCGGGCGGCTTGGGGTCACGTCTCCCTGGTGTTGGCGGCTGTGTGGGGGTGTGCATCACTACCTCAGGAGGTGGGCCTATGTATTCACATGATGTGCACACGTGTATGCGTGCATATACACATGTATGTGTGCACATCAGCAGGTGGGGAGGTGGGGACACAGGTGGCTGCTTTCTCTGCTTCAACTTGACGCTCTTGAGAATGCAGTCATCCTCTTTATTTCATCGTTTTCTCTTCATTTCATTTTCTTGGAACTAAAATAGAGCCTCGAAACACATATTTGTATTCTGAAGTATCTGAGTGGTTAGAAAGTTCAAGTTAGGGTTTTCTTCAAGTAAGTTTTTCAGAAGTGTCAGTTAATTTAATTAAAGATTTAAATGATTGGAGTAGAAAGCAAGTTTATTTTTCTTAAAATCCAACTGGTAGTTTTTAAACAGAGCTACTAGAATCTATTGTTTCAGCTGCCAAAACTGGACCAAGCTATTTTAGCAAAATAAATATATTCTTTTTGAATTGTCAAAAGGCAGATTTCTCAAATATTTATGTGGGCAGGTGCTCCATCTTATTTTACATTTAAAAGGCGCGGTTCATCGTCACTGTCAGACTAGGCTCCGGCCCCCATGTCGGGCCAGAGGTGAGAGGGGGCTGTGTCGACAGCTGTGACCGGTGCCCCCGGGTGAGGACGGAGCATCTGGGCCAGAGAACGTGGAGGGTGCTGTGTCGTCTACTCTTGCAGGAGCTTGAAGTGACGTCTTTTATCCTCCAAAATGCTCTGGTAACTGCCCTGTGGCCCGTGTGCCACCTCCGGGGCTGGGGCTGTGTGTCAGCAGGGAGCTGGGTGAGGAAACAGCCCTCCTGGGTCCGAGGACTTGTCCTCGCGGCCTTGCGCCTCCACTCACGGTGGCCGTTCGGTCACTTCCTCGCCGTGTCCCCCCCATGCTCTCGTCTGCTGCAGGGTTCCCAGAGCTCATCTGTGAAGCCTGGGTAGTTTCCATCAGGCAGCATGATGGGTGATTATTGTTTACACAGAAAAGAGGCTTAGTTTTGGTTTGTAAACTTGTTCATTCATTGGACGTGGTGTTTGGCTTTCCTGAGAATTCAGTGTAACAGATGAGGTCACTTCCTCGTTTCTCCCTCTCAGATCAACTGGACAGTGTCTGCCTCTTGCCTTCTGTGTACTGTGTCTGTGTGTGGCGGGGACAGCATGGTGTGGCCCCGGCCTGTTTTCTCCGTTGTCACTGGAGCCTGGTGGCTCCTGATGGGTGGCGTCTGGAAGGAGGATGGCCCTTCCTCCTCCACATCCCCGTTGGGGCAGCAGGGCCAGGTCTGGGGCTTGGACAGGTGGGCGCTCCTAGCACTGGCCCAGGGCACCAGAGGATCTCTTGCTGGGGACTTTTGGGACTGGTCCCCTCCCTTCCCCAGCCTCTGGTCTGCGGGTCCAGCAGGGTCATACATGGCGTGCACACAGGCTCTGGGGAGCCAAGTAGGGGTATGTGTGCAGGCAGCCCCCAGGGAAGCGGATGTCAGTTGGAGTCAGTGACGGAGAAGCCGAGTCACGATGCCCCTGCCAGCGCCGTCCTCTTGCCCCACCTGCTGTCCCACCTCCCCTACGCACAAGTGTGGCGTCACTTTGACATGATGTTGACTCACGGTTTGGAAAATGACACTGAACTCTTGTCCAGTGTTTACTTTTCTTTAAAAATGTTGTTTAAACATAGGAGCTGGCTACACAGAGTTCATAATACTTGTTCCTGAGAAAAACTGCAGGGTCTTTGGCGGTGCAGAGGTTGGAGTTGAAGCCTGCAGCCCGATGTCCTTGCACTGGCCTGCAGGGTGCCCTCCTTCAGTGACCCCTCCAATTCTCTCCCTGCTGCAGGTGGAGGGCGGTCCTTCTGCTCTGGTGTTGTTAAGCCTGTCATTCTAGGTTCACTGAAGGTTTAGATCTTGAGCGTTAGACCCTGTGCCAGGCATAGAGTTGCCACTCTGTGTAGGTAAGTTAATAAACTCGCTGGGAGCTGGTGCCTTTTCTGCATTCCAGCAGTGCCTGAGCCAGCGCCTCTAGAAGTTCCTTCGCATTACATTTGGATCATGTGTCCACTTCTTCTGTGGGTAGGTAAATGCTACAGGTGGCTGACGGCAGAAAGCTGCTCCTGGCTCCCCCTCTTTGCCTCCAAACCAGCCTGTTCCTGAGAAGTGGTTCTTCTTACTCATCTCTTACTATGAGTTCCAAAAGTCAGGCTTGTGATTTGTTTTCTGTCCTTAGCCAAGGTCAGGAGCCAGTCTCCCTCACCCCTCTAGTGGCCGGCTGGCCCAGGGGTGATGTGGTCATTATGATGGGGCTGCTGAGCCTTGCCTGGTGTTCGAGGAAATCGCGTGATTCAGGAGCCTGGCCTGGAGAGGCCACCCTCACAGAGCAGAGCGTGCAAGTCCCAGACAGCTGGCCCCTTGGCCTGTGCTCTGTTCCAGGCCTGTGGCAAAGCCGGGTGAGCTGGCTGCCCTTTGCAGGGCCTTTTTTTGTGCATAGAGGCCAGAATGTAAATCAGGACATTTCAAAATAAATCTCATGAGAAATCTTGAAACAGTGACAACCCTGGCTGAAACATGACTTAAAGGCCCCTGGCCTGGCGACCCTTAGCAGGAAGCCGGGTCCGCCTGTGAGGTTTAACTCCCCCTCCTGTCGCCCTGCCCCCAAGTGCAGGCGCTTTCAGGGGCCGCCTTGCTCCTCAACTTGCTTCCACATGAGGATCAGAAGGAGTGCTTGGAAAGCGGCCAGTGTGCAAGCAGAGTCGAGCGTTCTCTTGATTTGCGTTCCTAAGTGGAGTTTCCTTCGGCCAAAAGATGAGGCTTTTTAAAGTTGGTGTTTGTTTGACAGCGTTAAGCCCTTTCACACACTTAGTCAAGCCTGCAACTCCCGGGAGACTGTGACAGACGGGGGGAGGCGTGTCGGGGACACCGGCCCTTGGTCAGGGTGTAGCGTCGTCCCTCATTGCTGACGGAGCTGGTGGGGTGCTGCTGGGCTTGCAGACAGGTGGGCTCCTGCCTCCCACCCGGCGGAGGGGGCGCCATCTGCCCTGATGCCCCACCACCCCTCTTTCCGCCTGCGGTTTCCTGTCTGTCCCGGGATCGTCCTGGGCTGCCTCACTGAGGCCGAGCGGGCAGGTCCTCCCTAGTGAGCTGAGCTCCGGACGCTCGCCTCCCAGGCTCCCCTTGAGAAAGCTGGAGGCGTGGGCACTGTGGCCCGCGGGGCTCACCCGGGCCCCTCTGTCTTCCAGAGGACTACCCCAACGGCACGTGGCTGGGGGACGAGAACAACCCTGAGATGCGGGTGCGCTGCGCCATCATCCCCTCCGACATGCTGCACATCAGCACCAACTGCCGCACGGCCGAGAAGATGGCGCTCACGCTGCTGGACTACCTCTTTCACCGCGAGGTGCAGGCCGTCTCCAACCTCTCGGGCCAGGGCAAGCATGGCAAAAAGCAGCTCGACCCCCTGACCATCTACGGCATCCGGTGTAAGTGCTGCCTCAGGCCCGTCGGGGAGGGCTCCGCTGGGGGCGGGCACTGGGGGACCCCCGCTGTCAGGGGTGGGCTGGGGCGGCTCTGGGTCAGAGCTGGTCAGCAGCAGGGGTGCCCTGTGTCTGGGAGAAGGGTGGGCCCACAGGGCGGGCAGGGAGCTGTGCAGAGAGCTCTGGGTCAGAGCTGGTCAGGAGCGAGTGCCCCATACACATTCACTAAACTTATCGTTTCTTTCTTCTTTTAAATTTTTTGGCCACACATCTTAGCATGTGGGATTTTAGTTCCTCGATCAGGAATCGAACCCATGCCCGTTGCAATGGAAGTGTGGATTCTTAACCACTGGCCCACCGGGGAAGTCCCTGCAGTTTCTTTTTCCAACTTCTGACTTCGGCCATGCCAGCCACCTCCTGGGTCAGGAACCCACTGTCACCACTGCCAGCCACACCCACCTCACTGTGGACAAGGCTGGGCTTTACATTTTTCCTCTTTTCTGATTATCAGAAGTATTTTCTGTGCTTGGTTTTTTCAGGGAGAAAAAAAATTAGCATTTTGAAACATAAGCACTTCTTTGAGCACGGGAGTAAGGTTACTGAGCGAAAAACGTGTGGGATGCCAGCTTCTTCAGGCTTCCCCAGGGTTAACGGGCCCCCAGAAGCTGGGATGACCAGCTATTCAGTTCATGTGCTCTGTGCAAAAGTAGCTCTTCATTGTAAACATAAAGAAATTTGCCACGTTGTCGTGAGGCTTAGGACCTAAAGACAGAGCAGTTGCCTTTTCCCTGTTGAATTGATAGCGCTGTAGCCTAGTTCTCAGGGCTTTACTGGTGAGTCACATAGGCATCTGCTCAGACTGCGGGAGCCTGTGGCTGATCTCGTGAGATTAGAGATGAGGCTGGTATGCCCCCGGGGCCCTGAGCTGACAGGTCTTTGAAGACGACTGTGAGGGGGCCAACATGGAGAGACCTTAGTGCGGGGAGATGTGATTTAGCAGCACAGATGGGAGTCACGTGTCCATGAGGACTGTCGTCAGGTTTTCCCGAGTCAGCCTGGGAGAGAGAGGGTGTTGCTGATGGTCCACGGGGACCCAGAGCCCCGCTGACACTGGCCTCTCTGGTGTGTGACAGGCTGGCTGTGTCTGGGGCCATGAGGTTGAGACCATGGTTCTAGCAGAGCCAGTCTCCCTGGGAGGGCTGGGGGTGAGTCTGTCTTGTCTGTGGTGAAGGCTTACAGCCTATGACCCGTGGCCATCGTGGTTTGTAGCAGCGCGAGTCAGTGTCTGTCGTCACACGGCCGTGTGAGCCTGTGTGTCTGTGTGTCTCTCCTCTCCTCCTGGCGACCCTGTCCTGCTGCACTCAGAGCCCACTGTACTCCAGTCATGTCTGCAGCGACCTTGTGTCCAGGGCGCATCACCACGTTCTGGGTCCTGGGCGTGGACGTGAACTTTGGGGCGCGTTTCAGTACAATGCTCAGGGCCTGGGTTCTCTGGAACCTGGTGATCAGGCTCCTACCAGCCCGGCCCAGCACGCCTCTCTGGGGGCTGGGAGGAAGTGGTGGTCAGTGTGGGCTGGTTGGGGGAGGCAGCCTGTGAGAAGCAGAGGCAGGCGGGGCCCTGGATCTCAGGTCACTGTGGAGCGGGCTCTCCTCACACTCCAAGGGGCAGGGCGCCCGTGGCGGGGTGGGGCTTGCCTGCTGCACAGTCCCCCCCCTTCCGCCCAGCCACTGAGGGGCTGGCTTGTCTGCCGCTGAGACCAAGCGCTGAGACGGGGAGTCCTGAGGTGCTGGGGTGGGGAGGGGCTGCTGGGCTTGTCTGTGGCCATTTCTTCTCTACATGGGTGGGCGCCAAAGGCCTGAATTTTTAGGCTGGTTCTCACTCCTCGCTGATAACTCAGCTTTGGAGCTAAAGTGAGGATAGTGGGATTCTTATTTCATGAAGTTTTCTTAAGAGCATCAAATGACTTGAGATAAAATGCTTCAACAAGTGTGAAAAGCAGTTAATTCAAAGTAATCTTTTTATCACTCATTATGGGAGCTTCTCTCCTCCTTTCACTCAGCTGAGGTTGCTCAGAGCTGTCAGAAAAGATGGGAGATGCCTTTGGCAAAGTGAGAGGAAGCCCAGCTGTGGCGCCAGCCTTCGGTGCCCCCTGCCCCACCCCAGCCCTGTACGGTTCCCGGGGCAGAGCCAAGCCTCTTGGTGGGGGGGCATCAGTGCTGCTGGTTCCTTCATTAGTTTTTCTTGGCAGCCATCGTGGGGGCATCTGCCATAGAGCCGGAGTCTTGAGTCACTGTTGGAAGGAACTATGTAATAAGATGTCTTAGAAGCATTTTAAAATGGTTAATGCAGAACTATAAGAATGTGTATTTTTTCTTTAAAGGACGTAAGCCAGGTTTTGAACTGGCAGGTTGGTTTTTACAAAGTCGAATTTTAAGTATTAACGTTTTTTTTTGTTTCTTATTTGTACACCTTCGTGTGTCTTGTATATATTCTTTTCTGTTAGTAACAAGTTCTGAAAGTTTGCATAATCTTGTTAATCCGTTGAGGTGTTTGGAAGGTGTTTTCCTTGCGCGGAAGGCATGAGGGGCCGGAGGGTGGTCTGCAGGGGTCCGTCTGTGTTGGAGCAGGCCCCTGATGAGGTGGTGACGTGTGTGTGGTCATCAGTTCTTTGCCTGTGTTTGGGCTCCTCTGCAGCTGTAGTCGGTAGCTGGCTCTTCCTGTGACTGTACAACTGTATTTAGTGGTCGATCCCCAGTGACTATATGATTGTAGTTCCGATAGTTGGACTCAGTCAGTGTTTGAGTTCTATTGTAACTGCAACGCGTAGTTGGGTTCTCTTGTCGTTCAAGTGAATAACTGGCCAGGACTTTGTGAGTTTGCCCTGCACTTAGAGCCATCCCTTGCATGGAGCCATCCCTCAGTAAATAGAGAGGGATGACTCTGGTTAGAGATGACCTGGAAACCAGAGGTGCCACAGCCCTCATGTGTTTCCTTCCCTGCAGGGTGACAGTGTGGGGCTGAGACCACTGTGGTTCAACTTCTCCCCGATCCCCTAAACCCAGCCCTCCTTAACCCCATTACTCTTTATCAAGATTACAGACATTTTGGTTGTCATTCTGTTTAGAGTTAAAAATGTCTTAGCTTGTGTTCACAAAAAGTCAGGAGCTGTTTTGACAAAAGAAAATATAGTTTACTTAAGAAAACAGACACTTCCTTTGTTTTGATTATTTCTAGGTTGTGTGGTCCCCATAGAGCAGATTTCAGATTTTGGGCATCAATTTATCTCTCAGCAGATACTCCAGACTTGGTGCTCTTAGTAGTCAAAACAGGAAGTTTTTCAGCTTAATCTTCTTCTTATTAAATTTCTGAATTTCATCCACTTATTTTCTCTTCATTCAGTGGAGCTTCATGACCAGCTAGACAGGAGGTCACCGTGGTGAAAAGCATTTCTTGTGGTTCCCACGTTCCTGACAGCTACTTTCTGTCCGTTGAGCACAGGAAGAGATGAAGTGGTCCCCTGAGAGATGGGCGGGCTGGCAGGGCAGGGTCTCCTCCCGTGGGAGGGGGTCTCAGATGCCCGTGCTGCGCATGGAGAACTTGCCATCATGTAGGGGCCATGGCGAGGGTGCCGGTGGGCTGCAGCCTGGTGTCCCTGCCTCTCTGGCCAGCAGTCTGTGGATGTGATGCCCACTAGGCTGGGTGTGCAAGGGCTCCAGGGAGAGGGCTGGTCTCTGCCTTTAGGGAGTTCTGTTCTGACTGAGGAGGTAGACGGGGAGGCAGGGGAACTTCCATAAGCCTCAGACTCAAGTAACTGTATAAGAATGTCTTCAGATGAATTGTAATCAACGTTTAGTCAACGAACATTGATGCGTCTGTCCTCGCTTGGATGTTCTGTGTTCTTGGCAGGCATGAGATGCCTGTTCTCTGTTCTTTGAGCAGAACAAAGATCCCCTGTGTTTGTGGAGGAAATGGAGTAAACATCATTAATATCTAGGGGGTGACAGTTGGGAGGGTTCTGGGGTCAAGTGGGCTGGTTGAGGGGAGGATCATTTAGATCGTGTTGGAGCCGAAACGTGAGAGGGGGAAAGGAGGCAGCTGGGCAGCACGCTAGGGGTGACAGGTCGGAGTTTCGGTAAAGCTCTCAGGACCCTTGACTTCTGTCTCAGTCTCAGGACCCAGGAGGCCGTGTATGAGATCAGGGTGGATGGTTGGAGCGTGGGCATCCAGGACGCCTGTGGGAACCCTCACCTCCAGCTTGTAGCTTGTCTCCCTTTGATGTGAGTGGATCAGAGCAAAAAAGTTCAAGCTAAATGAATGAAAAGCCGTCGTCACCCACGACAGGCACGCCCGAGGTGGCTCTTGCCCATCAGCTTTCTGTTCCCGCTGCGCCCTGACCACAGCTGGGTAGGAGGCCGCATCTCACCTTCTTCCCGTTGGATGTGTTCTGCAGGTCACCTCTTCTATAAGTTTGGAATCACGGAATCTGACTGGTATCGAATTAAACAGAGTATCGACTCCAAGTGTCGGACAGCCTGGCGGCGAAAACAGCGAGGCCAGAGCCTGGCCGTCAAGAGCTTCTCCAGGAGAACGCCGTCCTCGTCCTCGTACGGAGCCTCAGGTTTGTGGACAGCCAGGCGGGTGGTCCGGGGCCGTCAGAGGCACATGCGCCGTGCCCACTCATGCCCTAGGAGACGCTCCCATGCGGGTACTGAGGAGCAGAGCGGTCTGGGCTTGGCAGCCGCAGGAGGGGTTCAGCCAGGACCACCGGCAGCTTAGCCTTGGCCAGCTGTCTGGCCCCCCTCGGGATGGTGTTCAGACGCCATCTGGGCAGTGGTCTTGGAACCCCGTGTTTCCGGCCAGCGCCTGTGTGAGGCCCTCAGCTAGCCTGGACCGGGTCTGAGCCGGGCGGGGAGGCTGGGCTGGTCCCAAAGCGCCCTTTGCTGCTCAGGCTTGGTCTCCAGCAGGGGCTGGTGATGACGACCTTCATCTTTACTCTCGCTCACTTACTTAAATGTTTTTCTTCCAGTTACTAGTGTTCCCTTCAGCTGAATGACAGTAATTTGGTTTAATGGCACTTTTGCGTCTTCGGTTCGTTTGTTCTCTGTTTATAAACACAGCAGTGTTCCTCCTGAGAGGGTTTGGGTTTGAGCGGCTCGGTGCGGCCATTGGCCTTGTGTCCTCTCGTGGGTGGCGAACAGGCTCTTCAGTGCCAAGGCTGGGCAGGCTCCGGTTCTTAGGACGTGTCCTTTGGGATGGACTCTGGCTGGCCCTGGGAAGGTCTGCAGAGTCCAGTAGCACCTTCCTTGGCGAGAGTGACCGAAGCTTTCTCAGGGGCAGGGGAACCCCGTGTCATCCTGCTGGGTCAGCTGTCCTCTGGGTCTTGGAGGCAGACTCCTTGGTGCTACAGGGCACGCTGCCTCCGTCCACCCAGCTCTCCATGCTGCGCCTCTGGGGTGGGCTCGGGCTGCTCTTGGGAGGTTGGTCTCCTGGGAGCCAGAGGGGGCCCCTTCCTCAGACACTGGAGCCCTTAGAATTTTGAGAGAAACACAGAACAGCACTTTCTTCTTTTGTCAAAGTTTCTGTAACTTCCTGTTGACTTGACGTTTTTCTGTCTTAACTCACTGCCTACTTGGCTCAAACTTGATATGCACAGGGTGGTTGGTTGAAGGGCCTCTGGGATTTTGTACTGATCTTCCTGCGTACTCGAGGCCCGACACAGCCAATCTGGTACCTAAGGCTCTTCTGGTGACAGACATAATCCAGGAACGTGTCATTCAGCCAGGATTCCGCAAATTTGGGCTCCGTAGTAATTCCAGCTGGGGTTGTCTTGTTTACTTCTGAATTATCAGCACACAGAAGAGGAACTGACAAGTAAATGCTGTCTGTGAGCATCTGAGCCAAGTCTGCTCTCTTTAAAGCTGGATTAGTACTGCCAGTTTGAGCACAAACCACCACATCACTAGTTTTAAGGGACTTTTAAGGTATCAATTTATTAAAACCTCTGCATTTCACACTCCTGTCTGGCAACACTGTGTGAGTTTGTATATGTGCTTGAGTTTAAGGGGCTGCCCTTTATTGTGTGAACACCCCCAGCACTTTCCCTTCAGCTCTTGTTGGGGAGCATCCGTGTAGGGCCAAGAACGTGAGGGTTGCAGGGAACCAGCCTCCGACCTTGTGTCTCTCTGGACGTGGAGGAGCACCAGCCAGTGGGGCAAGGCCTTTGAGGGGCTGCCCTTTCTATGTCTTTCTGCTGGGAGCAGCTTGGGGGGGGGGGCGGGAATCTTCCCTCAGCAGGAAACCTTGTCTCCCATCACTTGCCTTAGCTCTTGGATTGTTCTTGGATCGCAAACAAGTAACCGAGGCCCATTTTTCCACTGGATGTTGATATCAGTATAGATTATAAAACATGGATTTAAATTGGTTTTCACGAAGTTGCATGCTTGTAGGGAGCTATTGATTGTGTGGTTAGTTCAGTAACTTTAATTTGAGGTTTCTGATGTGTTGCACGTGTTACCATTTTAATGCTGTTATATTGTAAGTTTTTAAAAGGTAGTCAGTGGAGTCTATACCATGTCAGGCTGATATGCACTGTTAAGCTATCAAAAGTGCATGAAAAGTCTGTTCTTTGAGAATCAGATGTTTCGTATCTTTTTCATACTTCCATTCACGTCCGTATTCTACTTCTCAAGGAGTTTCACTCTAATATGTCTTTACCTTTAGAAGTTTTTTGAGTAATTCATTCTTAGGAAGTGAAAGTGAAAGTCGCTCAGTCGTGTCCAACTCTTTGCAACCCATGGAGACTATCCAGTCCATGGAATTCTCCAGGCCAGAATACTGGAGTGGGTAGCCTTTCCCTTCTCCAGGGGATCTTCCCAACCCAGGGATCAAACCCAGGTCTCTCACATTGCAGGCAGATTCTTTACCAACTGAGTTATCAGGGCAGCCCTAATCCATTCTTTACAACAAAAATATTTTATGTACATTGATAATGAAAATTTTTTTGAGTCTTAATGTTCTAAGTGTATAAGAAAATTCTCAAAAAAAAAAAAAAAAAAGAAAATTCTCCTGGTTGAGATAGCATTGTGATTAAAAGTGGTACACATGAAAACAAACGTGTCTCATTTTGGGTTAAACATGTAAAGCACACTACTTGGCTTCCCTGGTGGCTCAGCAATAAAGCATCTGCCTGCAATACAGGAGACCCCGGTTCGATCCTTGGGCCAGGAAGATCCCCTGGAGAAGGAAATGGCAACCCACTCTAGTCTTCTTGCCTGGAGAATCTCACGGATAGAGGAGCCTGGCAGGCTGTAGTCCATGGCATTGCAAAGAGTTGGACACAACTGAGCAACTAAGCAACAACAAAACTTGTATTGGAAAGTTTACCTTTAATTGAGTTAGTGGGGCTTTTCCCCCAAATAATCCATGGACCAATCCTACTTTGGGCTGGTCTGAAACAGAGTTTAATGTCTACTTTCTTCCTGTTTTTCATTTTTGTTGCTTCGTCTGAGGAGCTTCACTTATACCCAGTGGGTGGCTGGGAACCTCCCTGTTTGGGGGTGGTCAGTTCTTCATCTCTGTCCACAGGTCAGAAATCTCTGCTGTGTGAACAGCTGCTGCTCGTGATGCTGCACATCCAGGAGCTGCCAAGTCCAGGATGGAGGGCTTCCCCTCCCTCCCTGTGGGGGCAGGGGAAGGCGGAGGTGGGCTCAGCCTGGGCTGATCTCTCAGGCACATGTGTACCTCTCTGCAGAGACCATGATGAGCACGCCGCCACCCACCAGTGAGCTGCAGCAGCCGCCCCCACAGGCCCTGCACTACGCCCTGGCCAATGCCCAGCAGGTCCAGATCCACCAGATCGGGGAAGACGGGCAGGTCCAAGTAGTATGTACTTCTCTCCAGTCTGCCCTCGTGAGCGGGAGGGGAGGGGAGGTTGAGGGGCACGACCAGCTTTTCCTGCAGTTCTGGACCCCACTGACAGCTTGGGGGAAGGTTCCAGTGACAAATCAAAGCAGAAGCAGTCAAGGTAGTCCTCCTACATCTCACACATACCCACCCCTTATGGTCCCTGCAACTCTGCGCTTCTGCCAGTCTTCCTGGGGGCACCATGATGTGTCCTAGGTATTTCCTCAGCTCAGAAGCACAGGCACCCTGTACTGAGGGCCAGTGGAGGAAGCTGGAGGCCTTAGCGTGTAGCCTCTTTGGATTGGGTGACAGGTGCCCCTCCGCGTGGCACCCAGCCCACCCCGCCTGCCTGGCTTTGCCTCGTGCGCTGCTTGCCCAGGTGGACATCCCTCCCAACCCTTCGTGGGTCCCGTGGCCAAGGAGAGCAGGCAGGAACTCCCTGGGGATCCTGGGGGTGCTTCGTCACCCAGCCTTCTTGCCAGCAGGCTTGTGGCAGGGTGGCCTCCTGGACACCTGGTTAGATGCCGCACTCCATACACCGTCTGGAGAAGGAGTGCTTCCTGAGAGCACAGGGGGCACTTGTGAGGGGCATGTCTTCTGGGGGAGGCAGAGCAACTACAAACAGTGGTTCTTTGTTTGGCTGACAGTCCCAGAGGCAGTGACTCTTATCTCATTAGTGAGGTAGCTCTCTGAAAGAATTCCAGAATAGAAAACTGTGATGCAGGGTTTACATAGACGTGGTAACATGAAAACCACAGAGAAATCTTCCCTGGTTTACTTTCAGGCCCATTTTGGTTAAGGTGAATTTTAAATAAGATAATGTATATTCATTTCATTGAGCAAAGTTAAAATTTACAGTTATAATTTGTCTGCCTGTACCTGCAGACATTTTACTTGGAGTCTTTATTCTTTGGAACAATATTTATTAATGTTTACTTCAGCTGTTTACATAGTCATTGATTTAAAGAGTTGACTGACCTGTTCTCTCTGTGGACATGGGTACAATAGCCACCGACCTTTCTGGTCATGATGCTGTGTGGCCTCGTGCACCCCCAGGTTACTAGGGGCCCTTCCTGAAAGTCCACGGTTTCTGGTCCCTCCCGGTTGATAGTACGGTTTAAAAAAAAAAAGCCAAAAACTTTTCAGTTTTCTGGAAAATTTTGGTTCCTCCTCTTTTCTGTGTGTCCTTCACATTTTTAAATTTGCTCGTTTAGTGACATTTAAAGATTCAGCAGAGTTTTCCTAGGCCTCGCTGCCCCTTTAAGAATGACTGCAAAGTAAAGTGGTCCTTTGGGAGGCGGGTCAGTAGCTCACACAGTGCTTTGTGGCCCTGGCCGCTCCGGCCTCCACTCCCTTGTCCTGAGCTGTGAGGGTGAGCCAGGAGCGAGTGTCTCTTGTCTGCCCTGATGCTTCCTGTGTCTTCTCTTCTGCGGATCCCACAGGGCCACCTACACATCGCCCAGGTGCCTCAGGGGGAGCAGGTGCAGATCACGCAGGACAGTGAGGTGAGTCTGCCAGCCGGCCCGGGGCCCACACGCCCCCTCCACTCCGACCTCTGCAGTGTGCACGACCACTGGGCTGCCCCGGGTGACACGGGCATCCATCAGGGACCCCCTGACGCCTGCTTCTGGGGCACAGACTTGAGGCCCGCCTGCCCTCTGGGCCTTCCTGCCCTGGCTGCGCCTGTGGCCATTAGGGTTTGTTTCTGGACACTTGCTGTACGGAGGCTTTTGCTCCTGGCGGGCTGCCCTCTGGACCGCTGTCTCGTCTGAGATGCAGACCTTCCTGCACTCCAGCCCAGGGGTGGGAGGAGCATAAGAGGGTTGCCCCAGACTGCGGCCTCCCTGTTCTCCCCACCGATCTTGGCTCCCTCTGCTCGGGGGGCTGGTGCCCGCCTTGAGAGGGTAGGAGTCCCGTGAGAGAGTACATGTAGGCCTGTGAGCCGCCGCAGCTTTCTCTGGCCCTGCCCTGGCCACCCATCCTGGCCTCTCCCCATGGGCATCCTCCTTACCGCTGCCCATAGTAAGGATGGAGGCAGGGGCTTCCGGCTGCACGCCTGCCCTCTGTGTTTGTGGCGGCTGCCACGGGGTGCCTGGCTTGGGAAGGTCAGCCTGATGCCCACCTTCTTCTCAAAGGAGAGGCTGAAGGGCTGGGGCTGGGGGCCGTCCATTCTGGCCATCGTGGTTCCCTGCACCTTGTCCAGGACCCTGAACCCACACCCTGACCTTTGACTCTTGACCTTTGTGCCCAGTGTGGGTGGAGCTGAGGGATGGGCTTGCTTCCTGCTTCAGGGCTATTGCCCCCTAACCTCTGGGTCCCAGGTCCCAGGAGAGACATTCATAAGGGTGCGTCTGTGATCTCACACAGAGCAGTAGGTTGTGGGGGCCAGGGTGGGGGAACAGGCTGCAAGCTAAGCGGGGGCACCCCCAGGAGTGTGGGGGCCTCCCTTTACTGGGCACGGGTGAGGGGCCACACCCACAGGGCCAGGCATCCCCCGGCTCACCTGCCTTGCCACCTCCCTCGACGGGGGCTCTTGAAGGAAAACTGCAAGGATGGGAAAAGGAGGAGGCAATGTGCATTGCTTTTATATTGTCACTGAAGTACTTCTAAATTTCAATTTTTATTATCAATTTTACTCACGTTCTCTCCAGTTTCCTTAACTGAATCCTTTGTCCATAGAACCTAGTGTTTTTTGCTTCCATTAGGAATTGGGCACACTAAATTAGAAGCAATTGCTGATAGTATAATGATTGCTTTGTAATAAGTTACAGCAGGCAGTTAGTGTTCTTATCACATTAAAACTTTACCTTGTTCATTTAAAAATTAGGTAATTATTTTGTCAAAGTGAGGATATCTGTAGAGAGATGTTTAACAGAGCCTACCAGACTTAAAGCAAATATTTTTTTAAATCAGTGAAAATGGATTTGCAGCTGATGAGATCCTGGTATCCTTGTGGTCTGGTTAATTGCATTGTGTCCCATATGTTTCCTGGTTGCAGTAATGCCACGTGATGTGTCAGGTGTCTCGTGGGGGAGTATGGGACCTCTCTGGGCTACTTTAAATTCTTACTGTGAGTCTAAGACTGGTTCCAAGTAAAAAGTTAGGAGAAAATAACATTTTCATTTGGAGTCAGGGTTGGGGGTTAGGTACAATGTTTTTTAATTGGTTTGCTTTGTTTTTCTAAGAAAAAATAGTATTTGTAAATGTAGCTTAAGTATTTTGAGGTTTTTATGGCTATGGAGGATTGTGTTTTTGTAGAATGGATGTTAACAGTCCTGCTGATTCTCACAAACAGCCTGGGGACATTCCTGCCTCTGTCTCTTGAGTCTTGAAGCATTGTCTTTGATTGTTTTTGTTTTCATCCGTTTTGTAGGGCAATCTGCAGATACACCACGTGGGACAGGATGGGCAGGTAAGTGCTCACTTGTGGTGGGTCCCAGCTTGTTGTGCAGTCTCTGTCTGCCAGTATAAGGCAGGTTTTGTTCCCATTTATTTCTGTCAAACTCCAACCACTGCTGTTTTCTTCTGGTCCTGAGAGAAAGACACTGAAGCCCTCACTGAGCTCACCTGATGTGAACTGTCCAGAGCTGTGGAGTCCCCAGGCCGTCTAAAGACCCAGGGGCCTGCTCTGTGTAGGGCTCCTCCTGGGGCTGGAGCTAGGCTGTCCCCCCAACCCCTTGGTCCTCATGTAGGCTCCCCACGTGGCCTGGGGCCTCACAGCATGGTGGCCGGGCCCCCAGGGGATGTGGCCAGCTTTTGAGAGCTGGGACACAGACACGCAGGCCCTGAAGTGACCACGCTTCTGAGGGTGGTCTGGTCTATCTGTGTCCTGCTCTGAATCGGGAGGACGAGCTGTGAGGTGGTCGGCAGGGAGGCATGTGGCATCTCTCGGCACCCACGCTGGGCCCCGTGTGGGTTGACCATGAGCTGCTGAAGGGCAGGACTGTGTCCTTCCTGTAGAGGCAGGGTCCTGCCCAAGCGCCAGGAAAGGCCTGGCAGATTCCCATGGAGACGGTTGGTGGGTGATTCACGCACCTTAAGTCCTGAAAGTGAGCCTCCTGCTCAGGCTAGTGGGTTGGCAGTTAGCCTGTCAGCCCTAGCATCGACCTCAGCCCACCCACCCAAGTGGCATAAAATCTGCATTGAGAAACTTGACACAACTATTAACTGTGTGCTCTGTTGTTGGGGCAACTTGGCCGATGATAAAAGTTGGGTGCATTTTTTATGCTTAGAGTGTATCGTTAAGATTTTGTTGAACTGTTGTTGTTCAGTTGCTCAGTTGTGTCCAACTCTTTGTGACCCCGTGGACTGCAGCACACCAGGTTTCCCTGTCCTGCACCATCTCCAGGAGCTTGCTCAAACTCAAGTCTGTTGAGTTGGTGATGCCATCCAACCATCTCATCTTCTGTCGTCCCATTCTTCTCCTGTCTTCAGTCTTTGCCAGCATCAGGGTCTTTTCTGATGAGTTGGCTCTTTGCATCAGGTGGCCAAAGTGTTGGAACTTCAGCTTTAGCATCAATCCTTCCAGTGAATATTCAGGATTGATTTCCTTTAGGGTTGACTGTTTAATCTCCTTGCTGTCCACGGGACTCACAAGTGTCTTCTCCAGGACCACAGTTCAAAAGCATCAGTTCTTCAGTGGTCAGCCTTCTTTATGGTCCAGCTCTCACATCCATACATGACTACTGGAAAAACCGTAGCTTTGACTAGACAGATCTTTGTTGGCAAAGTAATGTCTCTGCTTTTCAATACATTGTCTAGGTTTCTCACAGCTTTTCTTCCAAGGAGCAAGCGTCTTTTAATTTCATGGCTGCAGTAACCATCTGCAGTGATTTTGGAGCCCAAGAAAATAAACTCACTGTTTCCATTGTTTCCCCGTCTATTTGCCATGAAGTGATGGGACCGGATGCCATGATCTTAGTTTTTTGAACGTTGAGTTATAAGCCGGCTTTTTCACTCTCCTCTCACCTTCATCAAGAGGCTCTTTAGTTCCTTTTTGCTTTAGTCTTAAGATGTCTTTTTCTGCATTAAAAAAATTGAGATTTAAAAAAATCTAGAGTTATACAATTTCTGATGTACGTTTTATATTCTTTTCATCTTGGTTTGGGGGGAGCTTAAGAAAACAAAGCAAAGACCCCAGCATTTATTCGTGTGATTAAAAGTCGTGCTCCCGAGCAGGCTGTTTGGAAGAGGCACCTCTGTTTCCAGGGCTTGTCAGCGCCCAAGAACAGTGTGTTCCTCAGAGGGCACTGGCGCCTCTTTCTGTCAGTACCACTGTTGACCATGAAGTGTGTGAGGAAGGTAAGAGCAGACCCGTGGGCTGTGTCCTGCTTGTGGCACTGTGCGTTCAGCAGGCGCCTGGGTGTGGAGCCAGGGGATCTGTGGGTCAGGCGACGATGACCTAGTAGGATGTCTCTACCCTGTCATCAGGCAGCATCGTACCTGTTGAAACATTTGAATTGGGTCCGATTTTTTGTCTGTATTTTGGGGGTTTTTGCCACGTGAGGAATCTTTTAAAAGACTGCAGTGTTAGTCATGCTCTTTGTATTGGGAACCATGAAATGGTTTAATACTGTTTCAACTAGATGTGTATTTTGGTAGAAGATTTTTATTTTTTTTACAGTTGTGGTTAACGTAATCTAAAATGTGTATGAAAAAGGTTTATGTGCGTTTGCAGGCTGAATGACATCAGGACACTTGGAAACCTGGGAGATGGGTGTGTTCTGGTAAGCCCATCTCTGTAGAGATGAATATGCCAGACACACACAAATATATACACACACACACACACACACGGTTCACGTGTCTTACAGAAAATCAGGCTGCGTGGTGATGTGTCCACGTTCCCCTTGTCTTGCATCCATGAGATGTTTTCTCGGGATCTAGATAAACAGCTCTAGCATCTCTGAGACTCCAAAGCCTCTCTCGACATCGTTGGCTTTTGTGTGCGTCCTTGTACTTTGGTTAAAAGTGAATTTCAGTAGCTTTCAGAATTTTTTCCGTAAAATGAGGCCTTTAAAACCCAGCTGGGAAGAAGATTAGAAGAGATGGGAAGCATCCAACATTTTATGTGTAGATCTTTTTTGGAGTGGATGAGAAGAAGGGCTGTGTGTGGAGGGGGTGGGGTGTGGTATGGTGTGTGTGCAGGGTCCTTTATCTGTGGCTTTGGAGCAGTCTCTGCCATCCCTGGGGTTCCAGTCCACTGTTAATGGTCTGTGACACCTTGCCACCAGCACGCACTGTCGCTTCACTTCTAAGAAAAATGTTTCCTTTAAGAAAAGGCGTTCCTGCCAAAACGCAGACACACATCTTGGAGAACCTAGGTAGCTTGGGATTAATCCCTCTCAGAAAAGCCTTCTCTACCAGAAACGGTGGAAAATGTAGTTTAATCTATAAAAGGTCAGATGCAGAGAAAGTTTGATGTTGACTGGTTCCCAGAAATATCCTAGAGAAGTCACAGAAGCAGCCCTGCGTCTTCTGTCTCACTGAGCGTGGAGCTGTGGGCCATCACCCTGCCTGAGGCAGCTGGCTCCGTTGGCCCTGGTCTCCTGCTCCCTGTTCCATTCCTCAGGAATCCTGGTCCCCCGAGGGGGCTTGGGACTGTGGGAGGGCACCCAGCACCCAGGATTCACTGTTCGGTGTCTCCTGGGCCTGTGGGCAGCAGGGAAGGCAGCTTCAGGCTGAGGGTAACTAGTTAGTGCCGCCAGCATGTCAGTCTACGCCTGTTACCTGTCCCCGGAGTTGTGCCACACAAGATGGTTTCAGGTTGGACAAGGCCAGGAGGAAGTTGACTGAGATTTGGGCTGGAAACCTATGGTAGTGCTTTTAAGAAGAAGTTGCATGTTGTAGTGACTTACATACATGTTTCCAGTATTGTAGATTGTTGGAATCACATTGTCTTTGGAGGCTCATGTTGGTTGAGGCCAAGTAGCTTTACAGTAAAACCGCCAAGGCTGTTCCTGTTGTTGGATGATCGCCCACAGCCCTGAACTCCTTTGGTCAAGTCTCACCTCAAAGGCTTTGACTCCAGACAGTCAAGGGAGGAGAGACAGGCCTTCAAATTGGAGAATCATTTCTGATCCATTTTATCATTTTCAAATATTTGTTGGAAATGTTCAATTAAATAGCTTTGATTCCATTAGATCGAAACTTTATTCATTTCTATTCTTCACCCACCCACTGTGTAGTGTGACTTTTCCGCACTCAGTGATTCCTTGTTGGTGAGTGAGTGCAGTAGCATTAGTTAACTGTAAGATACCTGTTGGTTGAAGGTATTTTGCTGCACTTTTGTTTTTAAGCCATTTTAAAATGTACCATATGTCCATTGATGATTTTAGACATGAGTTATTACCTGGAAATGTACAGAGGAGAGCTTACCTGAAACTCACCACTCAGTAGACTGAAAAATGGTGACTTCTGAGTAATTCCAGATTTGTTTTCAGTGCGGTCTAAGTTGTAAAGCTTTCTCTGCACAGGAAAGCTTGGTGATTTCTCTGGAGGCTTCTGAAGCGCTTCTGCCCCTGCCTGTTTCCTGAGAGGGGCCTGCGGGCAGCAGAGCCCACGCTGGTGCTGGGCCAGCGTCCTGGCGTCTGGGTGATGGCACAGAGCAGCTAAGGGTCCTTCCCCGAGAATTCTGCTCCAGACGCCGTCAGGGAGCTGCTGTCCTCCAGAACAAAGCGAGATACCCCTCCTGCTCCACAAGCTGACTTTCTCAGTTTCTGGTTTGGCGGAGGGTGGCTGGAAGCCGAGCCCTTTGATGGGGCGGCCCCATGAAGTGCTGGCTGTCTCTCCAGATGGTTCCCTTCTTTACAGTCGAGGGGACGGGAGACGGGAGGTGCCGTGGGGACGTGTCCCTCCTGTCTGCCAGGCCCCAGCTTGTCCCCCAGCAGACTCCAGGTGCCCTGACCGTCCATGAGGTAGACACTGGAGGACGGTTCTCCATCCTCTCAGCACGGGCGTGTCTGGCCTTGGGGGCTGCAGTCTCAAGGAGGGGTGGCTGCCCTGTGCACAGCGTCTGAGGTTAGACAGTGGACTCGGGCATGTGGGGCCTGGAGTTGGCACTGGGCTGCCCCGCGCCAGGGGGATTGGGACCACCTGAGGGCCGGCAGAGTGAGAGCCGAGCTCTCACAGGGCTGGGACATGAGGGCGCCCTCGGCCATGTGGCCGCAGAGTCACTGCAGTAGAGCGACCTTCCAAACACAGTGTCACTTCCCACTTTTTCCCTCACTTTGTGAGTGAACCTCAGAGTTCTCTTGAGGTTAACTTCACTGTGTGTGTGAGGAATCATTCCTGTAGAAATCAGGGCACAGTGTACGAGACTAAAGCCGCTGCTCTGATGGAGCTGGAGTCTGAGGTCGGCGGGTGGGACCCCAGTCTGGGCCCTGGGGGAGTCGTATTCAGAATGTGGCAGAGCTTCTGCAGCAGAGGTCAACTTCTGGTCCAGAAGGTCCCGAGGAATCAGGATGGCTTCGTCTTCTGCATTTCCTCTAGTCAGGTGCTGAGGTGAACCTACTGCCCCTGAGTAAAGTGAAACTGGTGTGACGTGCCACTGGATTGGAGAGTGTCAGGCACACCTGGCAGGTATTGTGTGTGAGAGGAGGGAGGGAGCGGGTGGAAGGACCCTTGAACTGACAGGTACCTGAGCATGGTAGGCATTCAGGGTAGAAAACTAATCTAGAATTATTTTCATGTGTAAGCAGACACAGTCACTGATGTCAGGGGTGCAGGCTGACATTCCACGTCGACCCCCAAAGTGAACCGAGCAGACGGTTCGCCAAGCGGCCCCACAGTGAGCGTCAGTGCTGCCTCCCGTCGGCCCCTGAGCTGGCCCAGGTGCTGTCAGCCATGTCCCCATAACGTTCCCACGTGACCTGTGCTTGCATGGACACACACACGCACCTGTGCTGAGCAGCAAGGGAAGCGCACACACACACACACATGCTGACAATGAAGGTCCACCCAGACTCTGAGGGTGGCCGCCTTGTGTAGAGTGATACGGCTCGGAGTGGACGCTGACTCTGGAGCAGACACCTCTGACAGATGCTTGACCTGTGGAGGATGGCAGGAACCTCCTAGCTGCACAGGCTGTCTAGACGTGGCTCCAAGAGGCTGGGGAGATACCCAGGGACACTGGCACAGCAGTCAGAGTTTGGCCGAAATAGAAAGGAAAGCGGGGGCTCCTTACAAGTCAGTGTTAAGGACGTATCTGCTGGATGTGTCTTACATTTGGGGTGATGCTTCACTGGTGTCTGAGTTGAGCTTCCCAGAGCTGGAGGGTAACCCCAGGTGGATGAGGACAGACGGGCAGGTGTTCGGCCAGGAGACAAGCTGAAGAGGTGGAGAGAAAGGCTCAAACCCCTTTCTTCACAGAGGCTGGTAGAGAGAGATTACCCTTTAGAGGGAGAGTTCTCTAGAGTCACATGGCGTGGTGAGGTTCCCACTGTCCGGTCTGTGTCCTCCCACTCAGCTCTTGTCTTGCCTAACGCACCTGCCCTCCTGAGTGGTTCTGGCCTAGTGGTGTGCCCAGCGGCCTCGAGAGGTTGCCCAGTGCCTTCAAAGCCTCTTGTGTTTGCTTGTTTTCTCTGGCTCGTGGTCCTGGGCATGTGAGTTAGCCTGAGTCCCCACTTCCTCCCCAGCCGAGGGACGCTCAGGGTAACAAACGAGGACACCTGTGCCCTGTGTCCAGGCTGCAGCTCTTGAGCCGCGGCCCCGGGACCCCTACGGGCCCTGCTCCCCTGCAAGCCCACTGGCCTGGTGGTCCCAGCAGCATGCAGGGCCTACCTGCTCACAGGCAGGCTGGACGATGACCACGGTCGTGTACGTGTCATCCTGACGCTAGCAGCAGGGTGGCGTCTATGCCCCGTGTGCACTGCGGATAGACACGTCACTGGTGGTCAGCTGCACTGTCTCGTGTGAGCCTGGTGTTTCTGATGGCACCTCTGCCTCAGAACGCAGCCCCCAGTTCCCTGTGCAGGGTGCAGGGAGGGCCGGAACGTTTGTCTCCTGTCACCCCATCTGGGTTAGGCGGCTGTAGTCGGGTACCTTTGGGGGGTGCAGATGTGTGCACCACGGGGCTGAAGGCTGGGAGCCTGACACCACGATGCCGGCAAGGACCATCTTGCCGGTTATGTCCCCACATGATTTCCTTGGTGTGCACGTGGGGCGGGGCCCTGTGTCTCACTCTTCCTGGGGAGCATTGAGGCTCACGGGCCCCACCCCACGGCCTCATCTAACCTGTCTCCACTGGCCAGCACGGTGGATCGTTGGGCTTCTAGGATAGAAGGACTCCAGAGCACCCGTCTGTCTCAGGAGGGATGTGGGACGTGGGACAGTGCTGCTCGGGGGAAGAACAGGGTTCATGTGCTTTGGCCCAGAGACCTACTCGACCTTGTGTGTCACATCAGACGTGGCCTCTGGGGGGCGGGGGCAGACAGCTGGGGGGTGTTGAGCACACTCCGGGAAGGGGGCAGTCTTCTGGCAGGGCAGGGGCAGGCGGCTGGGGGGTGTCGAGCAGACTCTGGGGGAGTGTTGAGCAGACTCCGAGGGGTGGGGGCAGGTGGCTGGGGGGGTGTCGAGCAGACTCTGGGGGAGTGTTGAGCAGACTCCAAGGGGTGGGGGCAGGTTGCTGGGGGGGTGTTGAGCAGACTCCGGGGTGGGGGGCAGGGGCAGGCAGCTGGGGGGTGTTGAGCAGACTCTGAGGGGGCAGGGGCAGGTGGCTGCGGGGTGTTGAGCAGACTCCGGGGGGGGCGGGGGCAGGCGGCTGGGGGGTGTCGAGCAGACTCGCGGGGGGGGGAGGCGGGGTCAGGCAGCTGGGGGGCTGCAACCTGGGTGGAGCTGGTCCCAGTGGCTGTTGCTCAGTGGGTCGTTTGCTGAGTGCTCCCTGCTGACTTGAACTTGGTCAGAAGTTCTTTCTTGTCCCATCGCAGTAAACCCAACAGTAATTTTTGTTGTTCTGCTCAGTGAGTTTTCCAAACGAAAGAAGGAAACAGTAGGAGCCAAGTACACGGTTGCGGGGCAGGGGAGCGAGGGAAGCCTGAGCTCTGCTTCCTGGTCGTCCGCATCCTCGATGGGCGTTTTAGCCATGAGGGTGACGGAGGGCACAGTCTCCCTTCTCCAGGGACAGGGTAGTGCTTGTACCCTGTGTAATTAAAGCTTGTCTTGTTTTCCTGCTCCATCTCACCCACTCCCTACCCACTCCATCTGCCTCTTCTAGAAGCCTGAGGCCTGGCGCCCACAGGGAGGTGGCAGCTGTGGACTTGACTCTGGCTGAGTTGTTCCATCCTCTCTTCCCCCCTCACCTCCCACTTGACCGGACGGTCTTCAGACTCATGGTTAAGATTTGTTCCCAGGGACGCCGCCTCTGAAATGGTGGGCTGGATAGCACGTGTCTGCAGACTTGCATTTTTGCTTTCTTGTGTTTTTTAGGCTTTGTTTTCCTGCCCCCTGGACTGTGTTTGAGGCTCAGGCTCCGATGTTGCAAGGAGGCACAGAGCAGAGGGCACAGGCTGCTTGTCCTGCCGCCTGCCCTGCGGTGCCGAGACCAGGTCCCCGGGGCATCTCCGTTCGCCCGGGCTATAAATCTGGTTTCTGCTGCTGGCCTGTCAGCTCCGGAAGCGCCAGCTTGCCAGCCTGGCCGTAGGATGTTTCCTAAAGCGTTGGGTCCCTGGTCTGGAGTCCCGACTCCTCCTGTGAGGAATCTCCAGGCTGGGCCTTGCCCTCTGGGCCCCAGGAACATGCAGGAAGTACTGTTTGCTCAGTTCTCTTTGGTTCTGTCCATGTCCACTTGGGTTCCTTGGAGGTTGTGCTGGTGTCTGACCATCCTGGGCAGGAACTCAAAGTGGGATCTGAGGTAGGAGCTTCGTGTTCTCATCCTCGGGTTTAGAGGCTTAGGAATCGTTATTTATTTTTGGCATTTGCTGTACAAACGTATGAAATAGATTTTGTGCTGCTGGGTCTCCTGGCCGGTTGTTGGTTTGGGGCGTCTTCCTCTCGCCTCCTCATCTCTCTGTCATGGGAAAAGCTGCTCTTGAATTAACATCCAGATTTGGAGAAGTCCACTGGTTGAGTTGATTGCATTACCTTAACCAGCTGGGTTCAAGCAGAAACGCACACACCGGTCAGCAACCTTGGCTCCTCCAGGTGGCCTCAGGTGTGGGGTCTGGACCTGTTTCTGGTCACATATCGAAACTGAAAGCTTGTCTTCTGAGTGCTTGAGGGTTTTCTGGTTGGTTTGTGTTTTCGGGTTGTGTGTCTGTGTCTGGGTGGGTTCTTGGTTGGGTTCAGAATTTTGTTTCTAAATATTACTGAAAAGTCTTTGGGTTCCTTGCATTTATTTTAGATTTTGCACCAGTTTCGCATTATCTCAGTTGGGTATTAAACAGAGTTTCAGAATTGGCAGAATGTAGAGAAGAACCAGGTGTGTGCACTCCAAAAAAACAACGCTGGTAGATCCAGGGTTCCCTCGGTCGGCTGCTCCCCATCCACGCCCGCTGCCATTTTTCTTTGGTCTGAAAATAACAGGCTGTGCTCCAGAAACACGCAGGAAGCTCGCAACCGAGGCCAGTCAGGTGGCGTGAGCCACACCCGAGTCCACAAAGGCGTGGCCCCTGGCATGCTGCTCCTGGCTGCTATCCCAGGACTTCGCTGCTGCCCAGTTAGATGTTCCTCCTGGCCCAGCCCCCACCCCACCCCGCCCAGCGGCCTGCGAGCAGGAAGGGGCCACAGCTCGCTGCTGGGAGAAGTGGGAGCCGGTCCAGGTGTCCTGGGCCCTTGCCATCCCACAGGACCTCCGACTGCGGGCTGGCCCCCTGCCAGAGTGAGGCTCCCGGCTGGTGTCCAGCGGGCTCACAGCCTTGGGTGCTGCGGGGATCCTGCTGCTTTGAGCTAAAGACTTGATGTCAGCAGGCATCCTCGTCACCCGTTAGGATCCAGGTCAGCACGTCCCGTCCCCGCTGGACCGAGTTTCGGGAGGCTGCATGGCCCAGCCTGGGGTGTCTGTGCAGTTGGCCTGAGAAGCACTTTGTTCGGTTTGTCCTCCTGGGAGAAGCGCCCTGCTCCTAGTGCTGTGACCGTTGGTGGGGTGTCCACCCCTGCCCCTCCCTCAGGAGAGGACTGGGCTGCAGAACTCCCTGAGGCCCTTAGGGTTGTCCTTTGTGGGGTCATGCGGCCCCGGCCGGGTGGGCTTCCTGGCAGAGCTGTGGTGTCCTAGCTCCCGGTGGGGGGGCTCCTGCCAGAGCCTCAGAGCCAGTGGAGGTGGAGGGCATTGCAGAGCCAGCTTCCTGACCACTCCTCACAGCCTGCTCCTGTCCCAGTCCTGTCCAGCTTTGAGAAGACATGTTCTTAAGTCAGGGGTGAGTGGCACAGCCGGGCTCCTCATGGAGCCACCCTCCCTGCAGGAGGCACTGTCGTCGCCCCTCTTTACCTGCAGGGGTGTGTGTCATGTGACAGCAGAGAGTGCCTAATCTGTGCTGCATTCTTCTGTCCGTGCTGCATTCTTCTGTGCTGCTGTCTAATCTGTAAATCAGGTGCAGTGAGAAAACCACATGTGGCCAGCGTTGCTGCTCTGGGGCTTTGGGGCCCTTGTGAAGTAAGGGAAGCCTGTGACCCCTCGACAGTTGAGACACCACCGAGTGCTCATGAGGCGGGGGCAGCGGGGGGGGGGCACAAGGTCAAAGGTCAGGATGGTGCAGGGTGTCCTCTCGGGGCTCAAAGCAGCAAACCTTAGGACACGTTTATTTCTGGAATTTCCCTTTTACTATTTCTGGACCGCACTTGATTGCGGGTAACTGAAACCTGGGAGGAGAAGGCGGCTTGGTGGGCGGAGCAGCCCTGAAGGCCGGGACACCGGGTGTTTCCTGGTAGAGCCCAGAGGCTGGCCTGGTGGTGCCTTTGCTCCAGGCTCGCTTGCATCCCGTGAGAAGCAGGCTCTCCTCCTCAAGGGAGTCAGAGCCGCTATTCCCAAGGAGACGCTTGTCTCCATTGCCACCCTCGCCCCCCAAGCTGGGGAACAGACCCCTCCCTGCACTTTTTGGTGCCGAGAGCGGCTTTCTTAGAAGAGTCTGGAGGGCCCACAAGGTAAGGATTCGACTCATTCCTGAGTCGCTTATCAAGACCAAACCAGCATGGGAATGTCAAGGGCTTGGTGTTTGGAATGAACTCCCAGTTGAGAACATTTTATTATTTTTATTTACCCTCTAGGCTGGTAATGGGCCTGCCTTCCTTATTATAAATGTTGCATGTTTAGATTCTGGGGTTTCTGACTTTGTAATTCTTAAGATTTAATCAGCTGTGCAGACCGTGTGAAAAGTCACTTCATAGGCAGTGCCGAGAGGAAAAGCTGTTAGAGTACCACGGATGCCTTCCGTTTGTAGGGGTGGCAGCTCATCGCCAGGACCAGAGTGTCATGATTTCATAAGTTTCATTAAAAGATAGTTTTTGACTTGACTTTAAATTCATATATTAAGGGATCTTTCACCAGGACAACAACAACAAAACCAGGACGACGACATAATACCTAACGTGTGTGATCGAGTCTAGGACCTGCGGGGGTGCGAGGTGAGGGCAGGAGAATTACAGGGGCGACAGCAAGGGGGAGCGGCTCACAGAGCATCCCTGCACAGGGCAAGTGCCAGCTGAGCGTCTGCACTGCCCGGCTCACTCCCACTCGGCAGCTCGTCAGTCCCCCACACCTCAGGCGGGCCTCTGTGGGACTCGGGGCCTGCTGATCGCATGCCTGTTTCTGCTCCAGCTCCTGCCAGGGTGACTCCAGGCTGGGGGTCTAGAAGTCTCCAGGTTGCCAGGATATGGCTGCACGTTCAAATCACTGTTGTTCAGTCCTTGAGTCCTGTCCTCTGTGCTGACACGCGTCTCCTCCATGTCTCAAGGTGCTCCAGGGGGCCCAGCTGATAGCCGTAGCTTCTTCGGACCCGGCTGCCACAGGGGTGGACGGCTCGCCGCTCCAGGGCAGCGACATCCAGGTCCAGTACGTCCAGCTGGCGCCGGTGACCGACCACACCGCTGCGGCCCAGGTGGGTCCTCCCTTCGGGAAGTGCACAGGGCCCGGGGCTCCTGCAGGTGTGGACACGCTTGGGCCTTTCTACCTCGGACCTTCTTCCGTGAGGAAGGTAAGTGACCGTGAGAGGCGCCCGTGTGGACCTAGGCTCTCACTTGGGATTCTGTCTCTCGTAAGTGCCTGGAAGTGTGAAGGTGAGAAGTCGGTTCCTGGCCCAGGGACCAGCTTGAAGCCAGTTCTCAGGCACATGTTTACCTATGAGTTTAGAGGCCAAATCAAGTATACCTGAGGCCTTGCTGTTCCTCGGGTTGGGGCAGGGCCAGCCCAGGGTCCGAGGTCCTGCAGGCCCACATGTGGGTTTGTAACCCCCAGTGATGGTACTTAGTCAGGAGACCATCATGGCCTCCCCTGGGTCTGGGGGAGCCAGACCTGGACCCCCATGTGGTGCCCAAGCCCGTAGGACAGGCAGAATCATTGGGGTCTGTCAGGGCGTGGCCAGGCTCAGGCCGCTGGGGTGGGGGTGACATGGGTGTGCTCTCTCAGCGCCCTCAAACCCAGCCCCTCTGGAGGAGGCCTGTGCTGAGCCCTCAGATAGGCGGGCAGACACCCCCACTCCCGCCACCCCCACCGTTGGGAAACACTGTTATGTCCATGGGACGTTTGCACTGAGAAAGCACAGCCTTGAGCCACAGTCGGAGGAGCAGCGCCAGCCCCACCGGGGACTCTGCCTCACCTGCGTGGCCCTGGGACCCATCCAGCTAAAATTCCTGCCAGTTATGCAGGGAGCCCACCTGCATTACCAGTGGCTTAGGCAGTCCAATAAATCGCCAGTCTATCTGGGGGCCCCCATTCTTGGTGGCCGAGATGCGTGGTCAGTGACTTATTCTAAGATTGTATTTTTTCCTTTAACTTATCCTAAACGTGTGAATATGCTGACCACGTGGAGGGTGCCCCCAGTGAGAAGCAGGGTGGGAATGGAACTTCGTGCTGGTGGTGGTGGGCGGCTGGGGCACTTGCGGGAAGGTTAAGTGGGTGGGCGGCTGGTGGCAAAGTGGAGGCCCCGCAGAGGGACCTTGGCGTCCCAGGATCTGTCAGTCCTGGGCCACCAGCCCAGGTGTGTGTTCTACTCTGCCTGAAAACCACACATGTCTGTGACTGGGCATGGCCTGGGCCCCTTGATGGAAAGCCCTCTCCCCTCTTGCAGGCGGCTGACGCCCTGCAGCCCACCCTGCAGCCCGAGATGCAGCTGGAGCACGGGGCCATCCAGATCCAGTGAGGCTGCTGACCCGCCCAGACCCAAGCCACGCCGCCGCTGCGTGCTGACCCCTGCACGCTGGCCCCTGCCACCCACACCGTTCACAC